>NC_039270.1:8593880-8711380 GCF_003368295.1 Carassius auratus | reverse complement strand
AAACCATATGCGTTTAAACTTCTGATATACGGTTTTCTAAGTGCACACATCCGAAGCACATGGGCAGAAAACAGCCGTCACAGCATGTGAGTAAGTTCTCATTCACAAACAAGTTTGTGTTAAAAACACACAAAAGTTACAAAAACAGTTGATTATGTCTGTGAAGATAAACTGCTAAGGAAATAAATCACATTCATTTTAGATCTGTGTGGCAGCAGCAATAGACAATTAAATAGGTCAATAAATCCACTGCTCTCGTCTCCTCTGATGCTGGGGCTCTAAAATAGTGTTCGGCGCTCGTCTGTGCAACCAAAGACAGAACAGTTAGTATGTTACATACTACAGCTAGCTATCCACACCTACAGTATGCAGTGCAATCCGACTCCAATTCCGATTCGATAAGACAAAATGCATTTGCAATACGATGCAAGGAAAATAACTTTCTAAATAATAAAAGTATAGCACATATACATTACACACACACACACACACACACACACACACATATATATATATATATATATATATATACACACACACACACATATATACACATATACACATATACACATATATATATATATATATATATATATATATATATATATATATATATATATATATATATATATATACATACATACATACATACTTTATACCTTTTTTTTTTGCAAATAATAATAAACGAGGCTCAATCATCTATTAACAAACGTGTTTGTTTATTTCAGCACTTCAGTCTGTCAGCCTGCAAAAAACTAAACTAATTATCAAAGAAATAATATAGCTAAACAAGAAAGTAGCCTAAATAAAGTTAAATACTCACAAAATACTATAGAACTCATAATAATCAGTCAGTGATGCTACACTGGATGCAGCACGACACAACATGAAAAATCCCCAACAGTAAACTGCCTCATCCTATTTATGAGGTACTGACACTTAGCAATTTTGAAAATTTGAAGTCTAAATAAAACCACCGGTGGCAGAAGACATGGCTGTCAGGGGGCCGTCAAAGCCCTAATAAAAAATCTTTTTACCGATGCAAATATGTTAGAAATGATGCATCGCGATACAAATGCCAATTTAAAATGCACATTTTAAATTGATCACATTGTTTACTTTAATGCAGATGCATCGATGCGATTGCAACTTATTGTATCGTATCATATTGTAACTTGCTACATTGTAACCTGCTGTAACATAGCCAAAATACAAACTCTTAATTTTGGCTCATTATAACACCGTTGTTCATAGTGGTTTTCAAATGCAATGGGATTTCTAAAAGACAAAATGTAAATCTCTTGAATGTTATACACAAGTCAGCTAGAGAAAAATGTTATAAAAAAAAAAAAAAGACAGGACTCAGTACTTGCTACTGTAACTTAATAGCTATCATGACAAACAATGACATAACCAATGTTACCCACAGAATCACAACACTCCACCTGCTGTTATATATCAAGAGCACCTTCCTGAGCTGGTTTCACTGGAGCTGTATGCTCAATAAAATGTCAGTCACACTGGTACACACACAGAAAGCATACGTAAAAGAACAAATGAGTTTGCATCACGGCAAGCAAACGGGCCAATCAGTGAAAAGCCCTCGGGCAGCGCTGATGTGGAGTGGGGTGCAGAGTAGAAGGTTGCCACGGCATCCACTGACATTCAAAGACGTCATGAGGGGAACAGAGGGTTAATAGAGATTGTTACCGATTCTAATTATAAACAGCAGAAAGTCAGAGAGAGGCAATCGAGGAGCACTGGGGAGGAGAGAGAGCACAGAAGAAAGCGGCAAAGTACGCCAACAAATGCCGGAAAGATGGACAAAATCCACAGGTTATGTTCGTCTGAGAAACAAGTCAAGAAACCCTGGCTAAGCTTCACCTGAGATGAGACAATTATATGCAATTATGCACACAAACATAACAACGGGTTACTCACCCGCTGATAAAACCAAAAATCTTCTTCCAAACGTGATCTGTAATTGCTACAGCTGTGAGTCACGCTGCACTACTACTACTATAACAACAAACAAACGCCTCTAAATAAAGCCACGCTAATCATTTGTTTTCAATGCTATATATCCAAACCATACCATGTCACCAATTACAGGGCAGATTTTAAAATATCACCACACTTTATGAAGCAAACAATGTTGACAATTTTAGTTTAATTAAGGGGTTTACAGGCTTCACAGAGATTCACACTGTGAGAACCTGTTCAAAAGTACAGATCCATTCATTCCAGGTAAACTGGCATAAAAATGAAAACAGAATTTGGAGTTTAAGCCACTGCATTAGGCAATACGGCTTGTTTAATTCATGAAATGAATAACTTGTGGCTTAATATGCACAATCAAAACCATGTTACTTCTGAAAACAGAGGCTAAAATACATCAATCTATCCAAATCGATCAAAAAATAAAACAAAATAAAATCAAATATCCTCACAGTTCAGGTAAGAAAAAATGACAAAGGTTGCTGAACAAAATGCAACCAAATTGAATTGCTGCCTTGAACAGATTTATATTAATCTTTCCAAATCAAACCAGGGAAAACAACAACACTGCAGAGCGCAACCAAAATCAGAAAATGCAAATGTTCAAATACTGCAGCTCTTCTTAGTGGGCCCAGATGGAATCTGGAGACTTTTGGGCTGATTACAGCTGTAGAGTTTAGCAGAATGAAATTAAGACTGAATACACTACCCAAACTAAACAAATGCAAAACACTGAAACGGAGCACATTTGAAACACTAGGCATCATACGCTTGCTGACTTTGTAAATGGTTACAGAGAAAATGACAAACGAGGGTCACACACTACCAGACTTTCAAACACCACAATCTCACAAACAAACATGCACCACATTTCTAGAAGACACATGAAAAACACATTTCTTCAACTTGCTCCAAATATCAAATGGGTTTGATATCCTCAAACTGGACTGAAACTAAAAAAAAAAAAAAAAAAAAAAAAGTGCCTTTTATACTATACACAGTTTTCTTTTAAATTGTTTAAACTCGTGCTGCCCAAATTCTGCAGACTGGCTCTGACTTTCAGCAACTAGTGCTAGCTCCTGAACATTGCAAAAAGTCATGTAGTGTGTTCCAGCCTTTAACACCTGGAAGTAGCGCTGAAATGATTCCTCGAGTAACTAGAGTAAATCGATTACAAAAAATGATCGAGGCAAATTCCTCTGCCTCGAAGCCTCTTTTAATTTATTTGAAATCTCACGTCAGGTTCTTTCGCAATGATTTTTTATGTGACACAACGCGTTTACGTCACCCACAAAGTGGAAGGAGACACAAGCGTTGCATCCGAAATCGCATACTGCAAGGAGTTAGCAGTGTTTTGATTTGAGGGCGCGGGCAAACGTAAAGAGAACGTTGTGCCGTGTGTCCATTACAGATCGTGCGCATACATTCAGGAATGAAGAAAAACAGAAAAGTTACAGCATATTCTTTCTGAAGTAACTACTCCCAGCTTTACCATAGTAGAGAGAGACGTTGCACAGACAAGTAAACTAAGCGAGTTACGCAGACATTTAATATGGACTTGGGCTAATTGTTCCAATAAACCATGTTAAAACTATTCTTCCAATATTATTGCTTTTTTTTTTTCGTTTAATATAATTTCTGAACAGAACTTTGATTATTCAAGCATAGTTAAATAATTCAGCTGTTGGAGTGAAGGCAGAGCAGGATTTCTGATCAGTGGTGCAAGGAGTGGGAAATGGTGAACCCGGAGCCTAGCTGGAGCGGAGTGATTCTTGAATGCTTGGAGAGCAGGAGGTTAAATTGTTGTCGCTTCACTCCGCTCACATATTCTGCCATCCTGTGCCTTGCTAACCCTTTAGCAGTAATACAGTGAAAGGGTGGATGTGTCACAAAGCTCGAGCACCGATGCTCAAGCATGTCTGCGTAAGGTGGTATCCCACCTCCGAATTCCAACTATATGACTTAGTCTAAGGTAAATCACGTCAAGTGGCTAGAATCCGCATGTGGAAGCATGGGTCGAGCTCACCAACAAGTAGGGATGGGTATCGTTTACATAGATGGCACATTATATAGCGGCGAGGCTCCGCCCCTTACTGCCGTATTGACTGGTATGGGCGAGTATGAAGTGCAACAACCCTCTACATTGCAAGTAAATCACTCGCATATGCGACTAAATTTTACTCTGGGTGACTAAATTATGTCTATTGTTTTTACTCGCTCCGGGTGACTAAAATTTTGTCTATTGATTTTACTCGCTAGTGTGTGTGTTTAAGGTTATTATAAAATTAGCACATTTGCACTCGCTGAACACTGACTGAGCGCTTCAGAGTTCTCTCTCCATCAAGCGATCTGTATTTTTCACTTCATCTCAATGGACGCACAGCGAACTTGTATTTACCTAACTGTAAACTCTGTGTGAAGGCACACGACGCGCCGTCGCTTTGCTGATAGCGCCGTTTCTCACACATGCACAGAGAGTGAGGGAAAGTCTTGCCACAATTAATCGACGCGCTACATGTAAACTATATTATTTGTTGTATTTTCCTGTCAAAATAATGGAGCTAATTTAGATTTATTCAACTTTTTCGAACAAGCAGAAGATTTCTCCGGTAGTGGGCGGAGCTAATGCGCAATTGGCAATTTCATTGGCTGGCGCTCACCTATTAACAACGTCCCTGTTTTGATCTCAGCAAATCAGTTTGACCGAACGCAGACAACGTGATTAATATTCATGAACCCAGCTGCTCATCAATCCATAGTGCATTGTATATTGTTGGTATGGTAGTATTATCTTTAAATAATAATTAATATGATCTAATACTATTTTTTTTTTTACAGAAACCCAAACATGCATTCATGCATGGTTATCAAGTTTTAGTTCTAATCACTAAAGTGCTATCATTAAATAGTGCTTAATACCATAATATAATGCTTGACTGACTGATTAAGAAGCTAAGATTTAAGAAGTTGTGCCATTTTACAAAGATAAGCTGATTGGAATCATATATATGAGTGTGTGTGTTTGTGTGTGTGTGTGTCTGGGTGTGTGTGTATATGTATAAAACAGTATATCAGTCTGGCGAGTAAACTAAAAAATTTACTAGCCACTGGATATAATATAGCCAAGGTGTAGAGGGTTGTACGATAACATTTCAGGTAGGTTAAGGAAGGAAGGGAGTCCCTGTCGAGTCAGATTCCTGATGCACTGTCGAAGTGAACCATCTTCGAAAGGGAATATCAGTATTGCAAAGAGTGACATGAACGAGTAAAATCTCATACCAGGTGTGTTTGGTGAATTCATGGATGACGCCACGTGTTTTCTCTGCCTCTGAAATTCTCCAAGTAGCAGGAAAAGATGCTTTTTGGATAAACCTCAGCGTGCAACCTCGGGTTCGTCTGGTTTCAGAGGCAAAGTCGCAGGGCTCTAAAGGGGGTCCTCAGTGTCAGCCATGACCGTAGACCTCATGAGGAGGACTGTAATGGCCAGCTGAACACCCTCACTGCAAGAAACACAAACACACTGAGGTTAATGCAGCTGAAAAGTATTGCCAGGCAAGATACATGCCCAAATTTACAATTGAATGATGCAGTGATTTGTCTGTAAAACAAAGACATTTTAAATAATTATATAAACTAAAGCAAAACAGCTCATTTGTTTTTCAAAGAGAGTATAAAATCCCCTAGCTAGCTATTAATGGGGCTTGTAAGAGTCATTAATGCCTGAGTCAGAATGTTGTGTTCGTAACGGGGGTTTAATTTTTGCCACTTCCAAAACAGATCCATAGGATGTTAATGGGTGACTCACCCTGCCTCTAATTCAGTGGAGATGCACTACAATACCCACGCTGCCTAGCTGCAGCTGGATACACAGCAGGGTAACACATTACACATGCTGCCTTATCATTCTACCATTAGCCCTACCCCAAGCAAATAAGAGAGAGGCTCTGGACGGTCTAGTTTTAGCGATTGTTAAAAACACTGACCCACACTTCCTGAACCTTATGTCTGTTAAGTATTCAAGTATATAATGTTATGCACACAAAAGCATTCGGGTTTGGGGATTTAAAAATTCTCAAACATATTTTTATGCAAATCAATACATCAACGTAATATAAATTTGACTGAAAATAGGTCCAAAACTTTTCTGTGCACAGATTCTGTTAAAAAATATATATATACACAAAGACTTACTGCTTTAGTTTACATTAGTATTATTTTTTTTAATTAAGCTGCATTACATTATTGGTAAAACTAGCAGCTCTGCATTGAGGAGAAGATGCAAGCTTTGAATTGTCTTGCCTTGGATGCACTGAGACAGTAGCCTCACCTGCTGGTTAAATTATGCAAATGCAGTCTGTCTGTCCTCCCGTAGTCTAATTTGTCTCATGATCCTGTATAAACACCGCATTTTCTTTGGTGTGGAATAGTTAACGCAATCAATCACTTTTTAATCTTACTTTAATTATTAAGTGGTCAACAGTATTCTAGGTGAGTTTGAAGTTCCTCCTAAAATGAATCATTATCTTTATGAACAAAATGTGTTATCAGCTGACAGCCAATAAACTGTAATGAGTAACTGATACATGTCAGAAATAGCCTTGCTGTTTTGCTTTGACGCACATGTAACACAATTTGAATTTGGGCCAGAGCTTTATGGTAGCTGGATTTCTTGTTTTGACTGTTAATCTCAAACTGCAAATCCCTAATTTCTCAAAGAATGTGGCTCAACATAATGAAGGTCTACAGTACTGTTCCTAAGACACGTGTTTCTTAAACGTCACAACCTGCATTCATTTGAGTCAAATCTTGAAAGACAGCTTAATTCTAAAAAAAGGAATGGGAACAAGGCAAATAAAGACATAATTTCATAATTAAATAACATTTAGGCTATTCACAAAAAATAAAGAACGGGTTTAATTTTGAATAGAGATTATATATTGGCCAATATTGCATCCATCACAACAAAATACTATTTTTTTTTAACAAATACATTTATAAATTAGATATTCAAATTCAAATTGGATATTCATTTTGAGATTGGCCAAAGATTACAATGAATAGTGCTAAATTAATTGTATTTATTGTATTATTGTAAATTAGTGTATTTGAAGATTAACTGACATGAACACTTGCAAAATTAAATATCAAGATTATGTTACATTATATTTGTATATCTTTCACTAATTATTAAGGGAAATTACTACTTAGGACTCAAAAAAATAAAATAAAAAGGCAAGTAGCAAACACATAGAAATGCAATAAAGATCACCCTAAAACCCTATAAATTGTCACATTTTCTCATGAAATGGCAGAAATCAAGTCAAGAAAAATTAATGATTGCAGAAAGTTGGTGTTTTTTACCGTCATGGTTTGCAGATTAACCTATGGACCTACAGTAAGGATTGTTTCTCACACCATTCTAAAAGGCTTGCTAATGCTTTTGGCCACAGCCCGCTCTGGCATGTCCCAGGGCCTTGTGGGGCACTAACATGCTGGGACAGTTCCTGGAAAGCCCTGTATTGACTAAAGAGCAGGCTGAAGATGGTCTCTAAAGCTCTGGCAGTGATTTAATGGAAGAACCGAAATCTGATCCAGTCCAAATCTTTGTCACTCCTCTCTCTCTCCAATCTCATGCAAGCAGTCCGGCTTGGTGCCAGAGCACTGATCAGTGTTTAATGCTTTTAAAAAGGATGGTATATTTGAGGATAATTTAAACACTGGCTCGCTCAATAAGCCGCTTGAGAGAATCATCCTTTCCTAGGTGCTAAGCTCTCTTTCTTTGAGACGGAGAATATGAGAAGGCATCAGTCACTCAACAAGGGTGTGAATACCATGGGGGTGGAGATGTGTTGATTAGCCCTCGCAAGCGTTAAACTCTCCTGCACCTCGTGCATCTCTCTGAATGAAGGTTTCCAGACCAACCATGTCCACTAACTCTCTCCATCTGTCACGAAATCGTGACACAAACCCCAAGAGAAAATTTTACAGATACAGAAAGGCATCAAGACACACATCTTATAATTCTGTAGGATTCATACTAATCTTACAGTATGTAAAAATAATTAGTGCCTGACCAATATGTAGTTTAGCCGATATTATCGGCTGATATATCACCGATATATCGGTATCTGCGAATATGCCAGTTTTTTACAGAACATATAGCACATATTTAATGCTTCTGAATGGTGTAATTATTTCGTTCTACAGGTGACCCTGGTCAGTGTAGAGATGCGCGTATGAGCTCAAACTTCCCCTGAGTCCGCTGCTTCAAATTATCCACCTGAATTCGTGCTCTGCATTTAACCCATCCAAAGTGCACACACACAGCAGTGAACACACACACACACCGTGAACACACACCCAAAGCAGTGGGTAGCCATTTATGCTGCGGCACCCGTGGAGCAGTTGGGGGTACTGAGGTTGAATAGAGCGCTGTACATTCACTGGCTTAAGAATTGGCTTATTGAAGTAAAATACAGGTGAAATAAAATAAAAGTAAAATAAATTTCTCTCTGAATTTTCTCTCAGAAAATGTTTCAGGCTGATTCAAACTAGGGGTGTGCATGGATAGTCGAACATTCAAATATTCGTTCTGCTCTAATTATTCGAGAGGTAAAAATGGTATTCGAATTTTGCAAAAAAAAAAAAAAAAGTTCACAATAAAACCTAATTTGGTCACTTTCTGTGATTCTCCATGGCATATTTGAAGATGGAGCGGAATTTCCTTATATGGGTCCTAAGGGCACTTCTCCCGGAAGTGCGCGCGCGCCCATAGAGCAGAGCAGAGACATTCACTGACCAGAGCGAGAGAGCGAAATGACACAAAAGAAGTGTGTTTTTCCCCCTTAAAGGAAACAACTCACAAACGTTAATCATTCTAGAAACTGAGGTAAAATAAAATAAAAAATACAAAATAAATCACTATGTGACCAAAAACATTAGAACGCCTGCATCAGCAGCAGCACACACATGCCCCATAACACTCTCCTAAGAGTGCATCAAAGTCTGACATGGAAGAGAAGAAATTGTTGAATAAAGTACGTTTATTTTCTTTACACACAAAAAGTATTCTCGTAGCTTCATAGAATTACGGTTAAACTACTGATGTCACATGGACTATTTTAACGAAATCCTTACTACCTTTCTGGGCTTTGAACATGTCAGTTGTGTTGCTGTCTATGGAGGGTCAGAAAGCTCTCGAAATTCATCAAAAATATCTTAATTTGTTTTCCGTGGGTTTGGAACGACATGAGGGTGTGTAATTAAATGACAGAATTTTCAGTTTTTGGTTGAACTAACCCTTTAAAAATCACACAGCCTACTAAATTGACTCTGCATCTATCCATTACAGCCTCATTTTCCTGCGTTTTATAATAAACGTCTGCACCGACTATGTTCCATTTTCTTAGTCACACAAAAACCATAAGGAGTTACGGCAATAATTCTAGTATTTAAAACCTTTAACCACTTCTAATTGCTGTCTGGAGCACTGCAGATGTATTATCTAAAGCAATGTGTGAAGACTAAAATAGTAAAACAGATTTAGTGTGCTCTCCAACCCCTGGGACGGATGCACAGACGCAGCAGGGAATAAGCGGGCCATTCAATTGCAAGGCGATGGGTGAGATGTTCCATGAGAATCAGGTGAGCGCTGCCTGGTGACCCAGGAAGAGCTCGCCTAGGAAACGGCAGAGATGAAAGTCCTTGCGTCACTCCCCCATGATGAGATCAAGAGGTATGTTTGATTTGATTTTAAAGGGGGCCCTTCAGATTCAAAGCTGAGAGCCAAAGTAAACACTCTTTTAAACAAATTCAGACAATCAGCAATGTGTCATCATGCAGCGAGCATGTTATTAACATACTACAACATGCTGTATAAGATCTATAATATTTACACCTTTAGTAGCAGGTGCACATAGTCAGGTAAGGTTACAGAGTCCTTGCTGCTGCGGAGCGGTCAAACGGAAAGCTGAAATTGGTCATTAGCATGCAGCATGTCAGGTATGGCACCTGCCCAAGAGAGTGGTGGTGTCCTCCATCAGACCTCTTCAGGCTCTGCCTGCTGTGCTCCAGGATCCTGTGTGGCTCATCCACAAATTGTCTTTGCATTAAAAAAAAGCTATTTGCATCTATTAAGGCCCATAATACTGTACATACAGTGCATACGTAAATGTGTAAAAATTATTTGGAAAATACGAATATTAACGTTGTATTAAGGTACAAAACTACAAATAAAAGCATAGTTTTTTCACGCACTGGACACATTTGATATTTTGGGTTATTTGGCTTTTCATAACATTTTGTTTTTTTAGACTTGTGACAAGAAAACATGCAATATAGACTTTTGCGTGCTTATTTTTATTGCAGAAAAAGACTGTTTTCTCGAAATAAGATTTTTCCTCTTGGGAGGAGCCAGAAATATTTTTCTTTATTTCATAGTCGTAACCATCAGAATTTAAACAAAAAAACTCTTGAAATACTTCAGTTTGTGTGCAATGAACCTAGAATACAAGAAAGTCTTCTTTTTTTATTAAATTACAAAAAATAAAAGATCTTTCCCATGAAATAAAATGTATATATATATATATATATATATATATATATATATATATATATATATATATATAGTTGTGTTGTGTTTGATACATCGATGTCTCACCAAAGAGATTTGATACGATATTGTGGCACATGTTCAGCAGTGGACTGTGCTTCATTTAAATACAAGAACACAGTTTCAAATAGAGTAGAACAGTGAAAAATAATGAATAGAGCATTATATACAGGCTAAAACAAGGTTTAATCTGTACGCAGAGGAACATAACCGGGGTTGCCAGATATAAAGAGATGTAACAGAAACAGAGCTACCCACTTGCGCAGTAGCCTACGTAAATCTTCTAAGTGTGCTACTTATCTTTATCAACCTGGCAACCATGTGCATGCGCTCTCTTTACTGTGGATAAACGCGCTTGCTTTCTGATAATACCGGCAAGCTTGCAGTTTGGCGATCTCCACTTCAATATTCTGTTCTCAGAAAAGTGTGATTCATCAAGTGTTCATTTATATGAGAGAGAGAGTGTTCATTTACACAAAACAGAAACACAGAGAGAGAGAGAGAGAGAGAGAGAGAGAGAGGGAGAGAGAGAGAGAGAGAGAGAGAGGCTGTGTATGTATTAATTACCACCATTTTGCTGTGTTTTTCTATAAACAGTGAAGCTTTGGCTTTAATTCCTTTAGAAACAATTATGTTACCAGCGCCTTGTTGAGAAAGACAATGTAGCTCACGAGCAATTAAGCTACTTTATTGATAAAATTGCAGGGCAGTTCTAAATTGTATTGGTGTTGCTGAATGTCTGTGTGGCAAACACATGAACAACATCTCCAGAACTGAGAGTCATTTCATGAGCATTTGACCATTTGATCTGAGTAAAGCTGGTGTCATATAACAATCAAATAAAAACCATCAAAATAAAAGTGCGGTTTGATTTGAAGACATTGTGCCTATTACATTTTTCATTAGAAAGTAAATGGCCTAATACTACTACAAAAATTAAACAAACATTATTTTTAAGGAATAATCACACAACATTTCTTCCATGTTTACATTTTAATAGTAAATCCCCTTTGTTGCTTAATTTTCAATAATTAAAAGATAAAATGAAATTAATGTTGTATGCCTTCACTTGATAATCAGAAAAAGGTAAAAACACAACAATTTCTGAGGGGGGAAAAAAATCATAAGGCTTCTTTAAGAAAAAAAAAAAATATTTTTCATGCATTCAAATAATAAGAGATGACAAAACACAGAATTTGAAAACAATAAAAAATATGGTGAGAAGAAATAAAATACTTCTTAGGGCCCTAAACATGTAATTGTTTTTAAAATTTTTATAAACTGATGTGAAAATGTATAAGTGTCATGATGTTTATGATGATTAATTAGAAATTAGGGCTGCACGATAAATCGCACGCATTATTTAATGCGCATCTTGTCAGTAAAGGTGGTTTGTAATCAGCGGTAAATCTCCATCACCTGTGCGATTTCACATAGCAGCATTAATTACACAAAGCCATTGTTCACTGACAAGCTGCGCAAAATGTGCAAAATATGATCACGTTTTTGTGCAGCTTGTCCATGAACAACGGCTCTGTGTAGTTAATGCTGCTTCATGTGAAATCGCACAGGTGATGGAGATTTACCGCTGATTACAGAATCGGCTTTACTGACAAGATGTGCACTAAATATTGCGTGCGATTTATCATGCAGCCCTATTTGAAATGCTTTTTGATTAATAAAATGTTATTTAACTATTAAAAAGGAGTAAAGAAAATAAAAAATGGAAAAAAACAGAATCCAGAAAAATTACAAATGGAAAAAAAAATGTATAATTTTTACGAAATTCCTATGGCCCTAAGTTATGGAGGCCCTTGCCTCTGCCTGATCTGTCAATAGTTAGCAATGGCCCTAGAGTTTAATAAACAGATTTTTTTACTAAATTCTGCTGATGTGAAATTCAGTGCAGTCCTGTATCGTGGTACGCTTGCAATGCATTAAAGGGTAACCATCCCAAAATGAAAATTTTGTCATTAATCACTTACCCCCATATTGTCCGCAAGCAGCTTACACTCTTCTGTGTTATCCGCACCACAAGGATGCACAAATTGTGTTGTGTATTTAACTTTTTCTGATTTTCGTTCAAATCAAATCTTAAATACATGTAGAAAACGTATCCTTGAGTCGTGGCTGACAGAGAATAGTGTACACAGTTTGCAATCAGCAGATATTCTCCAAAATGAGATGCAGAGAGACACACAGGAGACGAATTGCTGCCTTTTTGTGTGTGTGTGTGTGTACAAAAAAGTATTTCTGTCACTTCATAACCTTACGTTTGAATCACTGATGGCAGATGGACTATTCTGATGATGTCTTTCGTCTTTCATACTTTTCTGGACCTTGATAGTGGATTTTACTTGGCAGTCTCAAGCCTCCCAGTTCACATCCAAAATATCTTAAATTATGTTATGAAGAAGAACAAAGCTCTTACGGTTTTGGAACGACATGGTGGTAAGTGATTAATGATCAAATTTTAATTTTGGGGTGGAGCCCTTTAAATGCACAGCAAGCCGTTGATTAACCCGCTTATTCCATGGTCATCCGGCAGCATTGACAACTTTTAAAGCTGTATATGATGTTAGCAGCGCAATATTTAGGCTAACCAGAAGGGTAAAAATATGGTTATTTTCTAGCTTTCTGCCCATTTCAAAAGGGGAAGATAATGTAGCGATCTATTATCAATTATATTATATGTTATTTGATTGTTATTAAAGGTTGCGGGGCAGCACTGAAAATAAATTTTTGTGTGTACACAGTGGTATCTGCAATCTCTGACCTCTCTGCCTCTCACTCTGTTTATGTGTGAGTGGTGTGTGTGTGCACGCGCGCATCAATTAAAGCAGCGTATTAATATAGAACAGTGATTAAATTGGCTTGGAACTACTCTAAGAGAACTCCAAGTATACTTGTTGTAGCACATTGTTTACTTTAAGAATACATGTTATGTTTAATTGAAATGACT
This sequence comes from Carassius auratus, assembly GCF_003368295.1. Lineage (NCBI taxonomy): Eukaryota > Metazoa > Chordata > Actinopteri > Cypriniformes > Cyprinidae > Carassius > Carassius auratus. The sequence goes on along the minus strand of NC_039270.1, from coordinate 8,697,809 downwards.
ATGTTTTATTTATTTTAAATTGATCAGTAATTTACTTTCAAATGCCCCAATTGCTGAATGGTCTCAAAGTTCAAGCTGCATTGTTCAAAATACCTGTAGTAGAACAGCAGTCCATACCTGTTTACATTTAATTAAGGTTGACTAGACTAGACAATAATACCAAAAAAGCCAGTTATGACAGGTCAGTTTGTCTGCTTGACAATCCCATTTTGCACTGCAACAATAAAATTTAAGTGAGAGAAACATACATATATATATATATATATATATATATATATATATATATATATATATATATATATATATATATACATACATATATACATATATATATATATATATATATACATACATATATACATATATATATATATATATATACATACATATATACATATATATATATATATATATACATACATATATACATATATATATATATATATATATATATATATATATATATATATATATATATATATATATATATATATATATATATATATATATAGACACACAGTCATAGACAAAAATATCGGCACCCTAAATATGATCAAAGAAGGCTGTGAAAATTCATCTGCATTGTTAATCCTTTTGATCTTATATAAAAAAAAATTCACAAAAAATGTATCCTATAAAGAATTTTTTTCTCTAATGCACACTGGCCACAATTAACGGCACCCTATTATTCAATACTTTTTGAAACCTCCATTTGTCAGTTTAACAGCTCTAAATGTTCTCCTATGATGCCTGATGAGGTTAGAGAACACCTGACAAGAGATCAGAGACCATTCCTTCATTCAGATTCCCAGCTTCTCCTCTTCAGTTCACCACACTCATTTTCTATAGGGTTCAGGTCAGAGGACTGGAATGGCTATAGCAGAAGCTTGGTTTTGTGCTCAGTGACCCATTTCGGTGTTGTTTTTGAGGTTTGTGTTTGAATTATTGTACGGTTGGAAGATCCAAACATTGCCCATTATAAGATTTCTAACAGAGTCAGTCACTTTTTGATTTTTTATCTGTTGGTATTTGATAGAAACCATGATACCATGTATCTAAACAAGATGTCCAGGACCTCCAGCTGAAATATAGGCCCAAGACATCAAAAATACAGCCGTATATTTCATTGTACACATGGGGTACTTTTTATCCCTGTTTTCACCAAACCCATCTTGAGTGTTTACTGCTAAAAAGCTCATTTTTGGTTTCATCTGATCATAGAAGCCAGTCCCATTTGAAGTTCCAGTCGTGTCTGATAACTGAATATGCTTTAGTTTGTTTTTGGATGAGCTAGGAGAATTTTTCTTGTATCCCTCCCAAACAACATGTGTTGATGTAGGTGCTGTTTGACAAATTTTTTAAAGGTTTTCTGAACCAGAGACTCAACTATTTTCTGCAATTCTCCAGCTGTGATCCTTGGAGAGTCTTTAGCCACTCAAACTGACCTCCTCACCTTGCATTAGGACGATATAGACACACAACCTCTTCCAGGCAGATTCATAACATTTTCTGTTGATTGGAAATTCTTAATTATTGTCCTGATGGTGGAAATGGGAATTGTCACTGCTCAAGCTCTTTTCTTAAAGCCACTTCACCAATTTGTGAAGCTCAATCATCTTTTGCTGCACATCAGAAATATATTCTTTGTTTTTTTTTCTTTGTGATGGATGATTAAGGGCATTTGGGCTTTGTTTTCCCTCCACTTTATATTTCTGTGAAACAGGAAGCAATGGCTGGATAATGTCATGTTTATAATCATGCTGGAGTGCTCAAAATTGTGTATATGAATGGGAATATACTTCAGAGATATTTTACTCATAAGAATTTCTAGGGGTGCCAATAATTGTGTCCATCGAGTATTTGAGAAAAACATTTATTTCATAATGATATTTCCCCGATTTTAAATTCTTATTCTTATCCAATGAAAGGATACATTTATGTGAATTTTTTAATAAAAGATCAAAAGGATTAATAATGGAGATTAATTTTCACAGCCTTCTTTCATCATATTTACCAAGGGTAACCCACAGTATATCACAATTTCACTCCCTTTCAACATGCTGCATCTCTCTAACACTCTTTCTGTAGTTTCAATCATGATCCAGTAGTGCTGCTGTGATTCATTGCAATGTATCGTATCATAATGTAGTTACCACTATTGTGCCATTAAGGGTCATGGTATAGCCTACTAACAGCTATTTCAAGCAAAATCTCTGAAACACACCTTTGATGTAGTCACTATTACTCACCACTTACATGGGCACTTTATTCAGTTATTTTTGAACCTGTAATGTCCAGAGCAATCACAAAAATCACCACTCAAATGCATCAATGCATCTTGTGGAGAGGAGGGTGGATTTCTCAAAATGAGTCTGGATTTATGTCCCCCAAAACTGGCAATAATGCTCGTGATAACCCGTAGCCATCTCAGAGTAAATTCAAGCAAAAACCTTGAATAAGAGACCCATAACAAATAAAAACCCAGAAAACTGCCAGATGTCTGTTGGGAAATTCTGTCTGTTCTTTTCAATAACCTGCTGAAATATAGACCAGTATAAATGTCTAAAATAAGCTGGGTGACACAGTTTGCCAAAAGACCGCTATTCCCCACTCAATACTTCACGACATTTTGACAAAGAACGATATTCAGACTTGAACCGAGCTCTGTTGAGCAACACCACACAATCCAGAGCACTACTAAGAATTACTGTGAAGTTCAAACCAGACGTCAGAGAATCCAACAGCACCACTCACAGACAAATACACACAAAAGATATGACTGCATACACAGAGGTCTGGAGGGAGGCTGAACTGTGTGTGTATGTGTGTTGAAGGGTTAGTTCACTCAAAAACTAAAATTGTCATTAATTACTCACCCTCGTGTCGTTCCAAACCCATAAGACCTTTGTTCATATACACAAATTACTGAAGATGATCAAAGGTCTTACGGGTTTGGATCGACATGAGGGTGAGGAATTAATGACAGAATTCAGTCATCCTCTAAATTTAAACGGGTCCTATTATGCGGTTTCACTTTTTGAATTTTGTTTGGGCATAAAAAACAAAATCTCCAAACAAAGTCCACTCCAAAGGGAGATATTTCTTTTTAAAAAAATCCCTATTCGAAAACTACAACGAATGGCTCGTTTGGACTACAGTGGCCCATTAGAATATTATTAAAAATGCCGCCTGGGAAACACTGGACTATGGTATAAATAACTTCAACTGTATAACAGTTTTACTGCAATTCATGTTACGACAGAATTAAATAACAAAAAATAATACAGATGCATTTATCTGTAAATAGTAAATGCAGTTATTTTTAAGTGGTTATTGACATCCTACAGTATCTAAAAGGTGATTTAGCCAAAACAAAAACCAACAACAATAACGTTACCACTGTAATATGTCTTGTGTTAACTTTGCGTGCAAAGGTTCTGCACAACCCTCGTGTTCAATATTCTCTGGGTCTTAATCCGGCTCAAACTGAAATGGTAATATTGATGCCATCCTTAACTATACCAGAGCAGACAGAGGAACTTGCTGCTTTGGCAAGCGGCAGGGCAGTAACTGAAACACTGTCTAAGCTGTTCGCCAATCCCGACGCACTGGGACAGCTAACCAATCACAACATTTCGTTTTTCGGAAAGCGGGCTTTCATCAAACCCGGAAGTAATCGAGCCGTTTGTGCCAGGATGGGAGAAAGGTATTGTAATAATGTAAATTATGTAATTATGCATTTTTCGAACCACCAAGGATGAAAGCATGCTCTAGTTCACCCCCAAAACAAATTCAAGACACTGTCAAAGAGCATAACAGAATCTACAAGCCTACTTAATCAGTTGTGTTTTTTTAAATAACCTGGGACCTTAGATGTTCTGTTGTTCTATCTACTTTTTTTTTTTAAGTGCAAGAATGCCCCCCCCCCTCCCTTAATATTGCTATAGTCTAGGTTGGATGCAAACTACAGAAACTGGATGCAAAGAAGAAGAAAAATGGCTGGTAAGTACCCAATAATTACTGTGAAACATTACTAGAATTTCTATACTGATTTGTTGACCGTGTATCAATGTTGAAAACATTTGTGCAGCTTAATATTTTTGTGGAAACTATGATACAGTTACTTAAAGATTTTTTTGATAGAAAGTTCAAAACAGCATTTACAAGAAATAGAATGGTTTTGTAATAATGCAGAGACATTTTATTCATTTAAATGTGCCCTTGCTGAATAAAAAAAAAAATGAAATTTTGAAAGGATATTTTAAATATATTACAAAAATCAAATGAAATCATACAAAATAAACATTGTCCATATTAAATATAAGCTTAGTTGCCTGTGAACTGAAACTCTCTTATAAATCCAAAGCACAATGACTGTTCTTGTCTTGTTTTTCAACACAAATGCAATGGGTTTTCCTTCAGTGCAGAGTCTGCTGGAGGCACGGCTACATCACTGTCTGCTTCCTGTCTGTTTGATCCATGCCATGCTCGCAAGCTCATTACACAAACTCTTCCAGGCACTGGAACACACACACCATCTGAAACACACCTTGATTACTCAGTCACTAGACTATACATTGAGCACTCGCAACTGTTTCTGAGCTTGTAATGTCCAGAGCGATTACAAAAATCACCAATCATGGCAGAGTGGATTTCCCACCACTCAATCTGGCTTGAAATTTAGCCCTTACCATAAGAGTTTAAACACTCAACAGCCTGCTGAAATCCTGACAGGGAGCTGTTGGACACCTCGAGGCGGACAGGATCAGGAAAGAGGGTACAGGTCATCCGTGTGGCATAACCACGGCAAGATCTGTTATCGACACATCAAAATGTTTCGGATTTCCACACTCACCTCCTGGCCCAGAGGGGTTAGAGTTAAGCGGCTGAAGGAGCTGGTGTGGCTGTGGGTGGTGCAGAGCTTCGGATCTTTTCTCCATCATCCTACACCCAGAGACTATTCATTATAGGACTCACCTTGCCCTTCATGTAGAACGCCAAACAGACCAGCATTCTGCATTCCATTCTGACAAACCACATCATAAAGATGAGGGTGTGAATGTGGACGTGTAGGTGAGGAACAAGACAACCAAAGATGTGGAACAAGTTTTTACCATATATACACACACACACACACACCTGAAAGAACTACTGAAGTCCAGTGCAAAAGTGCATTTTTAAATGTTTCAGCTGCCTTTTATTTAGCCGTTCTGAAAACAAAAAGCACTTGTGAGTATCTATGCCATAATAAAGTACAATTCCCTTACATTTACTTCAAGCAATGTGTAACTCAGCTTCTCTGGAAGAGAGGATCAAAGTCCAAGTGCCTGTCAGACCAGAGTGAGCCAATCAGAACAAACCACAGAACAAACAGACAAAATATGACAAAACTGTGCATACTTTAAGATGAGAGCAAACGCAACCGAATCAAACTTCCAACATATCACAGTTGTGCAACTTCTTAATGCAACTGCGGGTCACCTAGTGCAAATATTTATCGACTGCCTAATCACATTAGTTGGTCGGGACATTGTGAATTTTCTTGCTTCTATCTAATCCGATCCGCAATTTTACTCGCCCTCAGACCATCCAAGATATAGAGGAGTTCGGTTCTCATCTAAACAGATTTGGGGAAATTAGGTCTGCTTTAGTTGCTTCTTATCTAATCCGATCCACATTAGCTTTAATCTGTACTATCAAAGCAAAGGTGATGTGATTAAGACAATACAAGGACATTCTTTACTTCAGAAACCACTCTGTTCTCCATTTCTGCTTTCCTCACAGTGAAAATTTGCTTAAAATGCATTCATCCTCAGGCCAGCTAAGATATAGATTGGGTTGTTTCTACATCTGAAGAGATTCTGAGGGATTCAGCATTACATCACTTGCTCGACAGTGGATCCTCTGCAGTGAATGGGTGCCGTCAGAATGAGAGTTCAAACAGCTGATAAAAACCTCACAGAAATCCACAAGCAATCCACGCCACTCCAGTCCATCAGTTAAAATCTTCAGAAGTGAAAGGTGTCTTGTTTGTAAAAAAAAAAAAAAATTCCTTTTTTTATTCATATGGATTCTGGCCAAAATATGAGTCCACAGTCCAAAATAACTCTTCCTCCAGTGAAAAAGTCAATCCACATCTCTCACATCAAAATCCACTAACATATCTGTTTTGGATGAGGCATTATAATCAATAAGAAATTGTATTTTAGCCTAAAAGCAACAGATTTTACAGATATACAGCTGGTGGATTTTTTGTGAGGTTTTTATCAGCTGTTTGAAGTCTCATTGTGACGGCACCCATTCACTGCAGAGGATCCACTGTTGAGCAAGTGATGTAATGCTGAAATTCTCAGAATGGATGCCGTCAGATGTAGAAACGAATTTTCATTTTTGGGTGAACTATTCCTCGAATATCCACAGCTTAGGTTTACATTCACATTAAAGAAGCACAGTCCAAGAGTCAAATATGAAATCCAGCTGATTTGCACAACAACTCAATCCTGAGGATATAACCATTTCGTAATTTTCTAAATCTAAACAGGCCCATCAGTGTACCAATCAATCCCTAGACCTATTGCGTCGCCAATGCTAAAACCAGATTTTTTAAGGAACACTTTTTTTTTTTTTGTCAACAACAGATGGTGGTCCTCCACAGATCCAGAAGCAGTGAAGAGAGGGTGTAGTTTCCTGGAAATAACGAATCGCGTCAACTCACTAGTAAACATGACTAAGGCAGATTGCGCTTGTATCCTTGAGCATTGCCATTTCCACCATCAGCTGACCCCTCTCACATCCTAGAGCAAACACAGGTTTTTACGCTAAAAGGTATTTGATGATGCCGTTCATCTAGCACAATAACTGTTACATAATTGAACCTGACCTGGCAATACTAACCTACAATGAAGTGTTATTTGTTACACCCATCTGAACTCACAGTCACAACATAATAATGCTCCAATAGCATCGCCTTCCATTCACACAAATCTTGACGAATGAGCCACATCCTGCTTCAGCCGAGAGAAAAATGTCAATCTCAGTGCATGAGTGATACACCAGACTATTCCTGGGACTGCTGAAGTCATGACTCAATGTGGTGAGTTAATCAGGAGGAAAAAAACTGAGAAATGATTTGATTGCTCCAAGTCCTCAGTCAACCTACTAGACAAGAGAAGAAAAAATGCTTAAATATACTAACGTTACTGCATCCAGATAGATAGATAGATAGATAGAGTAATTTTAATAAAACAACCTATTATACCAAAGTACATAATAACCCTTTAATACTAAAGTACATAATGTTATCTCTGATAAAAAAATAATATATATATATATATATATATATAATTTGCGTTAAAGTTTGTCAAAGAAAGATTTTAGCATTTTACCTACAATCATGATCTAGAAGGTATTCTGCAACCAAGACGCACACAAAAATATAAATGAATCTTTCATTTATTTTCTGTGCACTGTAAGTGACCATGGCCTGGCTGTAAAATCAAATGACAATCTCACTCGCGCGATATTCTGATTATTTTTCATTTATAGTTGCGCAATGAAAGAAGATCATAATGAATATGATCCAATCGCTTCTTTTCCAGCTCCAGAAACACAACATCTGCGCTAGACTGGAGTTCAACCCGATCAACCTTCAAATGACTGTCCAAAACACTCAGATAAGATACCGGGAGGCTGATGGTCATGAAAACACAGAACTCATACCGTCAGGCGATTCCCACGGGGAAAGAAATGGCGATAGTTTTGCACTAACGCCAGGAACTCGGACTAAATCTGACAAACTCTTGATGTTTGTCTATCCAGGCTGCGAAAACGCCAGTGTGCAAGAGGTGTAAAGCTGTCTAAATGCGGTACAAAACCATTCCGCTGTCAACCTACCGTGTTTCCCTGCGGGTGAGACCACTGGCTGTCGGTGGGTGTCAAGCCCAGAAGGGGAAAGACAGAACATTTACCATCACTATCAGACGATATCAGTGTTTCTTTCTACTTTACCTGATACTTGTTGTCGTTCCGACGCGTCGTCACGGTCCGTTTTATTTCAGCGCCTGTTTACCACTTTATCACTTTTGCAAAGCTATTTTCCTCCTCTGTTCATGAAAAGTACAATTTTTCCTGCCTCAACTCTCTTTCCTCCATATTTGCAGCTTCTCTACCAACAACAACATTAATGACGTGCGCTCGAAGGTCACGTGACCACGGCTGAGGGTTCTAAAAATAGCGCGCGACACGACAGATTACAACCCACAGAGCGGGTCTCGTGGGTCTCGAAGATGCCGAGCTGGAGACAGCTGTTAATAATGAGTATGTCTTTCGAGTGTCTGAGGTTGCTACATAGAATGGCTGCAGTTTACCGGGAGTTTTCTTTTTTTCTTTTTTCTACATGTATTTTTGAACAGGAACTAAACTGGTTTTAGGGAAGAGGGCGCCCCTCTCGGTAGGCTGTGGAGGAGTGTGATGCGTGGGGAGAAAGTGGTGGGCGAGAGAGGATGCGTGTGCCTGTTTCACTTATAACATTTTCTTAAAGGTGCTGTGTGCAATTTTTTTTGCCGTTTTCACAGACTTATGCCAGACTTAGTCATGTTGGTCAATGTTTTGATATTTTTCACTAATTGAATTCGTACACATCACTTCTGAGTAATATGATTCAAATAAAGCAGACACACATTAGCTGAAGACAGTCCTCTAGAAAAACTGAATGGTTGATAAAAAAAAGTGGGCTGCTCTCTTCACTCTTCCATATTCCACTATTATCTTATAAATAAAATATTTATATAATTTTTGAGAAATTATAGAACAAACTATAAAACCATTTGACTAGCTAACTCCTGATGAGTCATAGTTTAAAGGGATAGTTCACCCAAAAATTAAAATTCAGTCATTACTCACCCTCATGTCATTACGAACCTGTAAAACCTTTGTTTGTCTTCGAACACAAATTAAGATATTTCTGATGAAATCCAAGTGATTTCATTGTTAAAATAGTCTATGTGAAATCAGTGGTTCAACCTTAAATTTATGAAGCAAAGAGAATACATTTTGAGTGCAAAGAAAACTAAATAATGATTTTATTCAACAATTTCTTCTTTTCTGCATCATCTGATGTCACATGAACTATTTTAATGATGTCCTTACTACCGTACTGGACCTTGAACGTGTCAGTTGTTTTTGCTGTCTATGCAGGGTCTGAAAGCTCTCAGATTTCATCAAAAATTTCTTAATTTGTGTTCTGAAAATTATGCATGTGCATTCCTCTGTTTGTAAACAAGGCATGCTCTATGACAGCAGCATCAATTGGCAAAGACTGACACGGAAGAGAAATAAGCATATAATAAAGTCATTACTTTGTTTTCTTTGCACACATATGTATTCTACTAACTTCATAAGATAACAGTTGAAGCACTGATGTCACATGGCCTATTTTATCAATGTCCTTACCACAGTTTGGTAATGAACGAGTCAGTAGTGTTGCTGTCTATGGAGGGTCAGAAAGCTCTTGGATTTCATCAAAAATATCTTAATTTGTGTTCTGAAATGTAGGTCTTACGGGTTTAGAACGACATGAGGGTGAGTAATTAATGACAGAATGTTAATTTTTGGGTGAACTATCCCTTTAAGGATATAATTTTTAAAATATATTAAATACAAAATTATATAAAATGTGTTTATATATATATACAATATATGTGTGTGTGTGTGTACATATGTATGTATACATATAGTTTTAAATACAGTACCTAAAAATGACCACAATGCAACTTATTAGCAAAGCTTTCCGAACATGGGAGATTCCTTTCAAACTGAGTAACCCTCTAGTCTGTACTCAACCAAAGCTTTCTGGATAGAGAGTAGTGAATCTTTGCGTAGGTTTTGCATCCTGCTAGGGTTTGACATCTCGACCCCACACCCACCTGCATTGTGCTTATATTCTCTTCATTCAAATGCTGCAATGCTCTCGAATTAGTTTTTACATTGGTAATGCTTTTGACATTTCGTTGTTATTACCGTCAGGAGGTGGAACTATGGCTTTTTGTTCGTGGGCGGTTCATCTTAACAATTTATTTCAAGTGGTTCGCTGTTGTGTTCTCCAGTGTGCAATTACCCTACATATCGCTAAGATCACGTCTTATCCTGGTGGTCTCACTCTCTATCTCTCTCTCTCATATGCACACAGTCAGAGTGGTTGTTTACTCTGCTCTGCACACTCACCAGGTTGCCATGGATGCATCTGGCTTGCATGCCTCATTCTAGTCCACAGGTCACTACAGAGCCATGCCTTAAACATAAACACATACGCTTATGCACGCCTGCACATACACATGCATTCACTCTGCGCTTACACACATAAACACAGTCGTTGCCCTTAGACTTCAGACTGGTCAAGAGTGAAGCAGTGCATCAGAGCAGACTGGAATTCCAGGCAAAGCGGGAAACAGATCTCCGTGTTTCTCCTCCCAGCGAGCAGCAGATAGTTTGCTCTTTTACGTCAAAGGCTCATTCATGTGAAGGTGGTGTGGAGCGATCGATGTGCACATGTTGACAGATAAGAAAAGCAGCTAAAAATAAACCATCCACAGCAAAATGCCTCCACCACCTCACAGCCGCAGGGACAAACACATGCATTTTTGTTCTCTTCCTGGTACAACAAGAGAGAAAACAGGATAAGCGGAGGATGAACGTAGAACAAAGATTGAGGAAATGTCACAGAAACCAGCCCTTTCTGTTTAGCAGTAACACCTACAACACGCTGCAGGAGGGTAAATGCGTATGTTTACAAGTTGCAGGTATGAGGTTGTTGCATACATTTAAAAGCATATTTGCTTTAGAGTTTAATGGGAAAATGGGAGTTGTTTGAGCATAGCAATCTTAAGTGAATTCCTATGGGATTTCTTGATCCGGAGCCTGGTAATGGCATTAATGGGCAGTCCAGTGTAACAATAACAATACTGCCATATTAGAGCTGAAAAACAATAGGCTTCACCATGCAGCCTTAAAGGTGTAGTTTACCCAAAAATGAAAATTCCATCATCATTTACTCACCCTCAATTTGGAAGCCCGTTTTTGCCATGCAAAAATAAAAATGAGAAATTGCGACTACTTTTTTCAAGAAATACATCTCAAAATTCAGATAAAAAGACCAAACTGTGAGATATAAACTCAGAACTGTAGTATAGAAATTGTAAAATGTAAAAATGTAAAGTTTATATCTCACAGTTATAAATTATTAATTGGGAGGCAAGGGGGTGCTTTGGCAATAGAATATAAAATAATAAAATGGTAATTGTGACTTTAGTCCTTCTGTGAAATACAAAAGAAGATATTTTAAAGACATTTACATTTACAGCAGTTTGCATGGCACCCTTGGGAACTGTGGAAAACTTCAAAATTATCTATTTTATTTTACGATTTTATTTTGTCTTTTTAATATATATGTAGGTTTTATTTATTTTTTATTTATTTTTTTACTGATTTGCAAAATGAACATGCCTAAACCCCAAATCAACCTCTACTAATAATATTGAGATAAAGCATAAAATATACCTATAAATTACTTGAAAATGAAATATTGCCAATCCAAATCTTTAGGAGGCTGCTCCAGCATCACGTCTCTCTGGAGAACCATCTCAGTCCTAACAGTTATGACTCACCATTAGCGCACTGAATAAAAGTATGAAAACCTCGGCGGTGGGTCAGTCCTCCCAGAAGCATCTGTGACGTTATTCCTCACTGAGACGTGGACATCCATTGTTTAGCATCCTCTCTCACTATAATAAAAACATACTGAGGTTACTGCACTATTTCACACAAACAAATCCTTTCCCTCATATTTTGACATGCTTTAGCCTACTTACATAAACTCCATAAAGATATTTACATGCATCCACTCCTACAGATAGGTTACATAGCCTATAATGTTAGATTTTTATTTATTTATTTATTTATTTTCGTCTTGGGTTTAAAAGCATCCAGAGAAAGAGGTCATCAATTAGTCAAAATTGACTTAATAAGACTAACTACTCTTGTGGTGTAATTCAAATTACAAAAGGAATTCATATAAGGAAGTCATTTGGACTCCACTTGTGTCTATTTTAGAATGTGCTCTTTTGCACTTTATTTTGAGCTGTTTTCCTGTCTTCCTTGTCTCTGTGGAGTTCATGACGATACGACACGTCGCTACGGTAGGTTACTAGTTAATAGGTTTAGGTTAGCATGCTCTGGAAGCAAATTGAAACAACGCATCCACTTTAAGCTCCTAACAAACACGCGCACATCTCCCAGCCCCAGCGTGACGTGGTGAGGAGAGCGGGACCGCGCAAATCCTATGCGTATTCATAGCTGCGGCAGTCAAACAAGGTCAAAACAGGACAGACATCCATAAAAATACAGTCTGCGAGAAATCCCTGCATCCTTGTGCAAGACGCCTATCAGAGGGGTAACTTCCCCAGAGGACGCGTTTCAATAACGATACTGTGAGATCGCGAACTAAAGTCGGACCTCCTCACCTGACAGGAGGTCTGTCTTGAGCTATAAAGTTTCTGAATTTGTAAAACAGTGAATCAATTGTGAATCACTGCTTTGTGAAGTCATCCTGGAAATGTCATGTTCCGTCACTCACTCCCACCCCCAGAAGAAAGGACGGCCGGAAATGAAAGGACAGGGGAAGTGAGGGATAGAATGATGTTATTGACGGCGCTGGAGACTAGTATGAGTGTGACACACGCATACACATTGTGTCAGCATTAGTTTTAATATTGTTGTGACCAATGAAGACGGGAGTTTTTGCAGATGTACTGCAGCTAGATCAAAAGCTCATTGCATCCCTCTCGTGGTCAGTGTGCGACATGAGCGAAAGAATCGTGTTCAATGTGCAGTTAAGAATGATGAAGTCTATGTAAATCAGCTCAGTAGATAATTCTGCCCACAATAATTCTGGACAATTATAAGATATTATATGTACAGTAGTCAACATCTGAAGTGGATGAAATAAGTTCATCAATGTTGTCCTAAAACAAGAAACCATTTTGGTTTAAGGTTTTAAGTTTAGAACTTGTCAACATTTGAAGTGGATCAAAATATTTGATCTTAATATTATATATATCTGAAATGCTTTTTATATATTGAACATTTTAACCACAACTTAAACCCAATATTGTAGATTAAAATACAGTTTGAGTGAAAAAATAAATGTTATTCATCAAATAATGGCAACATTAATATAAAATAATTATAATATAATACACTCACACACGTATATACACATACATTTTTTTTTACTTTTTAAAATTAATTTTCCATTAAAAGCCTATGTAAATAAACAAATGTATTCATAAAACATATGTATTTTATTTTATATTTGAATATTTTTAATTTTATGACAAGTTTTTATTATTATTATTATTAATTTCCCTCCAACAAGGTTTATGTTGTAACAGCCTATGTAAATAAGCAAATATATTTATTTAAAATGTATTTTATTTACTCTTTTCTTTATATTATTCTTTTCTTTTACTTCCCTCCATCCATATTCCAAACTGTTTATTCTAGGAACACAGTTTTTATATAATTAAATAAATGTTTAATAAAATGTTTAATTAAATAAATAAATGAAATGAGTAACAATAATACATACATTTTTACAAACATTTTAAAGGAATTATTACTTTTATTTAGCATTTTTTTTTACCAATTTTTAAGAAATTGTTTTATTTAAATTGATCCAAAGTATAAGCAAAGACATTTATTATGTTACAAAATATATATTTTTAAATACATTTTATTCCTTTGAACTTTTCTATTCATAAAATAAATGTATTAAGTTTTGTATTAAAAAGTAAAGCAGCAATACTGTTTTTAGCACTGATAATAATAATATTTATTTTATATTATTATTTGCCATCAGGAATAAATTACATTTTAATATAAATAGTTATTTTAAATTATAACAATATTATTGTTTTTACTGTATTTGTAATAAGATAAATGCGCCCTTGGTAAACATGAGAAACTTTTGTAAAACATTAAAAACATTAAAAATCTTACCGACCCCAGACTTTTGAACAGCATATAGTGCACTTAAAACAAAATGCTTTAGAAAGAATTACTGGATTGGAAGAATTACTAAATAAATTACTGGAACTAAAAGCGTCTGTCTAGCCTATGATTTAGACAAGATGATCACATCGTCAGCAATCGCTCAAAGATGTGGTTACCCAGGCAACCCAAGTTGCGATTCAGGCATCAACCTCTGCATAATGCAGCAGCCAATAGTGACAGCGCGGGGGCGTGGCCAGAATCTGCCCGTCAACTTCCAAGAGCGTCAAGCCGTGCGCTACAACACGAGTAACAGGCTATAGGCGAGTAAAGTCGTGCGTCTACATCAGAGACTGAACATCAGATCCAATTTTGAAAGTAGGTTACAAAACCCCTCAAGCAATAAGGATCTTGTGATTATTTTCCAAAATACGCAATCATAAAAACACGCCCTTTCCTCTGGCTGTCTGGAGACGTGGCGCAGGTGAGTGACACTTTCTCCATACTATTGACAGCGCGTGATGCACCAGAATTTAGTGACAAATGCAATTTAAAATGGCATCATCTCTGGATTATGTTTTGCATGACGTCTACAGTTTCCCCACGCTCTCTTATACAGGTTTAATCTCATAGCGTGTTATTATCACGATGTTAGTGGTTCTGGAGCTCCAAACATGATGTGTTTGTGCCAGCTGAGTGGGGATCTAAACTTCTTAATCATCATGCAGTCATATAACAGATTGTTTTTACAGTGGCTGATGTTGTGCTTTCGTAAGACCACATGATACTTAAACACACAAGACTGAAGGTCTTTATCTGCATAATGTGTTTACTAAAGGTTTCATAAAGCATCACGTGACGTGACTATCCAAACCACAATATGAAGACTAATTACATAACCCTGCAGCTTCTTCACTGCCATTATCAAAATCAGATGTTAAATAATATTGCAAATATAGAATAAAAAGTAAAAACTATTATGTACGTATTGAAAATATGGTCTATATTTAGAACGTGTTTGGGTCAAATTAGTCTATTTTACTTGAAGAAAGCACATCTGGTATCACTATAACTCATGAACTACTTAATTAGCATAAGAGGTGGAGTATTGTGCATCACTGGAAGGTTTTCCCGGTTTCTCTCTCCTGTCTGGAAGGTGATGGAGGGTATGCCGGTTAGCATGGGCGGCTTGCGGACGCTGCCGTGGTACGTGGCGGGCTCTCAGGTGCTGGGGGTGGCAAGTGTGGTGATCACAGGCGTGTGGATGGGACATTACCGCGGAGGCTACGCCTGGGACGGCTCCACACAAGAGTTTAACGTCCACCCTCTCTGTATGGTCCTCGGCCTGGTCTTCCTCTACGGAGATGGTAAGAATTAAGTGTAAAGATACCATATGTATTGTTTTATCCTTATTAACTTGAAGTTTGCAAAGAGAAAATAAAAGACGAGCTGCAGTTAAGGAAACACCCGAGACTGCTGATGTAGTTTTTCAGCCCTGAATATTAAATAGATGTATTTTCTCTAGCCGAGCAGTTTAACTTGCCTTTCCAAAACAACCTAGAAAACTAATCTTTTTTTTCCATTTAATCATTTTTTAATTCCTTGAAATTAGTGATTAACCTAGCTTTCCTCTGCCAAGTTGGTAACATGAACAAATGTTGCCATTATTTGACGATTAACCCATTTATTATTTCACTCCAACTGTAGTTAAATCTACATTATTGGGTTTAAATTGTGGTTAAAATGTTCAATACATCAAAAGTATTTCATACAATATATATATATATATATATATATATATATATATATATATATATATATATATATATATATATATATATATATATATGTTGTAAAGGTTTAGAAGTCAAAAATAAATCAATATGAAATCATAATATACTAGATGTAATTTTGTAATATTATTATTATTGTTTATGATTCATCAATTGAGGTTATTCTTAAAAAAACAAGTGACTTAGTAATGTTTCATTAAACAATATGTCAGTAATTTAGAAATTAGCTGCTTATGGAGACCAAGCGCTTCAGTGTAATGGTCTAATAAGACATCTGTGTGTCTTCTGTCTCTCAGCCTTTAGGGGGTTTGTATGTGACTCTTTGCTTTCAATAAAACACACACAATATACTGAGCAGTAAGGGTCAGCTAATGCTATTAGAGCTAATATCGGATTTGCTCCCTGAATAAATGAATCAATATGGGCTGGGATACTTCGAGGTTGGTTTTCAAACAGAGATCAAGCCCTGCTGAGAGTCGCTATTGTGTGCTCTTTTTCTATTAATCAGTAACTGCTATAGGCACAGGACAAAGGAACAGAAGTAAGAGAGATGTTATTAAAGCATAATCACAGTCAATTCAAGGTTCTTCCATCTGGACACTTAAAACACTCAACAGAGACAGATACTAATTGAGCTAATATCTTTAGCAGTGCTCGTCTGATTCAAAGCCCTTGTCATGGCAATTCAATTAGGACATTATACCTGAAATGTCATTGGCCTGTTAGAGCTTTAGCTGTCCCAAAAAGCAGCAGTAAAAACAGCCCAGAGGACATCTGTCTGCTTGTAGAAAGGCCAGAAAACATGTGTTATTCATCAGGTCACAGCATCTGGAGAATTTCAAACCTGACGCAGACCGTTTTTGGTCCTGTACCTTTAAGACTTTAAAATGTCTTCTGTTACTTTCTAATTGTAATGATTTTACACTTTGCGTGGGAAACCATGACTTGATTAGTTCTTGTTCCTTCTCTACCGCAGCTGTTCTGGTTTATCGTGTCTTTAGAAACGAGAGCAAACGCTCGGTGAAAATTCTCCACGCTCTGCTGCATATGATGGCTCTTATCATCAGTATTGTGGGTAAGTCCAGCTCGAGTTTGCTAACAGGTCAGAAGAAACAGTAAATGACATTTGGCAGCACTATTGTTTTGCTGGGCATTTGTTCAGCAAGACAGATTCGAGCTGTAATTCTCAACTGCTGCGGTCACAATCATTTCCCATGTCTAATGTGCCATTTGAACCGTTAAATAAGGGGAAAACTAACATTTCCCTCAGATAAACACGTGTATTTGAATAATCGCAAGGCACAGGTAAACACCAGTATGCATTCAGCAGTTTGAGATCAGCCTCCATTTCTAAATAAATCCTTAGGTTTTTACTTTCTATTTGTTAAGTAATCCTATTAAGCCATATTAAACCAACTGTTTTCAGCATTGATAATAAATGTTTTTTAAATTAGAATGATTTCTGAAGGATCATGTGACACTGAAGACTGGAGTAATGATGCTGAAAATTCAGTGTTTTTCGTCACTGGAATAAATTATATTTTAAAATATATTAATATAGAAAATGGCTACTTCAAAGTAAAATAATATTTCAAACACTATAATATATGTACTGTTTAATATCTCCTCTTTTCTCTTGTCAGGTCTGGTGGCTGTATTTGACTTCCATTCGGCAGCTAAGATCCCTCATATGTATTCTCTGCACAGCTGGTGTGGCATGCTCACGTTTGTGCTGTTTTTCATTCAGGTAATTTGCAGTCATTTCACTGTGACCAGCATTTGCATTAAAACATCTTCCTTCTTCCTTCTTATGAGTGGATGTGGTTTGAAAGCACTTTGCTCTGCTTTAGAAACCCTCTTGTGGATGATCACATCCATTACACTGCTAACATTGCCATTCATGTTTGCATTCGTTTTTATTGGCAATGGAAAACCACCCTTGAAACATCCTCGTAAAATTATATTAAATAAAAAAATATAATTTTCACTTCTTTATAGTCTTTTTTTCATTATTTGAGAAGAGCTGATTTGAAAAACATTTTTAAGAGGCCTGTAAAGTCATCTTTGGAGCGACTGCTTCTTCTCTCATTTCCTTCAGTGGTTACTGGGACTGGGATTTTTCCTTTTCCCATGGGCCTCTGCTCAGTTGAGGAGCTGGTATCTCCCACTGCACGTCTTCTTCGGCCTGTTGCTGCTGGTCATGGCCGTGGGATCCTGTCTGCTGGGAATCACAGAGAAACTGCTCTTCAATATCATGTGAGTGCCAGTGAATGCATCTGAAATATTTATCTTAAAAAAATAATAAAAGCACTAAAAGCTGAGGTAAAAATGTCAAATGGGAGGAAAGCAATGAGTCACTTTTCAGTGAATATTAATGATATTTGGCTTCTTTTCTGCATCTCTCACGGTTTGGCATCAAATACTCCTTTTATGTACTCCTTCCATTTACTGCAGACATCATGAATACTGTACTTCATTACTTCATTACTTTATACATAAACACTTTTCATGTGTGGGTGACTTTTGGCAGGTAAACAAATCCATAATACCATGGCCAGAAAATAGGAAACGTCCCACACATTGACCTGACTTGGAAATCTTTATGAAATAATGTTGTTTGAGTCAAAGTGGGTTTTGAAGCTCGTTATTTAAGATTCACAAGCTACTACGGTGCTTTTCTATTCATCAATGACAATTGTATGGCACATTTCTTATTCTCAGGGAAACTTACTCCAGGTTTACTGGTGAGGGGGTCCTGGCAAACATTTTAGGCTTGCTGCTGGTGTCCTTTGGGGTCGTGGTGGGTTACGTGGTGACGAGAGATGATTTTAGACGACCACCGAATCCTGAGGAGGAGGCTCTATCTGTGCACTTTAAGACCCTGTCGGAAGGAGAAATCCCCAGTTCTCCTTAATGTCCTCATACACTCCAAAAACGGCCTTTCTGAACTTCCTGCCTTTCTACCCGTGTCCTAGCAAACCTGTCAGCCACTTCCTCCTTTTGCTGTCTTCTCGTTTTGTATTCCCTCATACTTACAATTAAAGTTACTCAGCAACAGACAATAATTAAATGTTATATATATATATATACATATTTTAAAGTAACTCCTAATTGTGCCAAATCAAATTAACATGAAAAAATAAGAGTTGTGTATCCTGTGTCTTTAAATGTATTAGATTCAGGATGCACTTTCTTGTGCCTTAACATTCATTTGTACCAGACCGTAATGAAAAAGTAAAATCCGCTACAATGATCATTATTATTGTTTAAAGTCAGAGGGCACAGCACTACATCAGTGAATGTTTATTCTCCATCTTTGCCATTTTCAACATTTATTTTATATTACAGACTAATCTTATTCTTATCACAGTATATGTATGCTGTATTTATGCTGTATTTAAACGAAAATATGTTACAGCTCTGCCTGTACAAATGACTGAAAAGTACTTGAAAATAATGTTGGATTGTTAAGACCAAAATCTCTAGTATCCATGATCTGAAATAAAAAAAAGTATATTATTTAAATGAAAAAGAAAAAAAAGTCTTATTTGTGATCCAAACATTATCCGTCACAATCAGTTTAAAGAAGACAGATACTGTTTTACACTGTTTAGTGTGTGTATACTGTAAACACACTCATTCTGTCTTTCCATCTGAAATAATATGTATAAATGATCTGTAGGTGCCCTTGTACTGTAATTTTGTGTTGGCATGTTTGTATTGTCTAGTGGCAATATTTTTACCATGTTTATTATATCAGTAAGTAATGTTCCTAGTGCTTGCTTCATATGATCAATGTGATTAAGCTAAATAAATTCATGAGAAATAGGACTCCATGGAAAGTTATCTCAGCTTGATTTCTTTGAAGTGGTATTCTTTTTTAAATAAGTTCATTATTTCCCTCATACATACAGATGATTGTACAGTTTACAATCGTGTAACTGGATAAAAAGTCCTCATTCACGTTTCTGATTTTCCATCCCAGAAAACATCACAGCTCACATTTACAGACAATTTACAGAGAATCCTCCTTTGCAAACCCAGTTCCAAACAAATCAAAATATTAAAGCAAAATACATACAAAACGTAAATTTCATCAGTTCTTTTTTTGTCTATTAAGGGAAACGAGGAAATATATTGTGCCACAGTCTTGTCCCTCATACATAAAACCACACACATACACACACTCATGGTTGTGTATTAGCAGAGAGCATGCATTCTAGTTCAGCACATTATTTACAGCCATTTACATTTTGGTCATACAAAAGGAAAACAAATAGTTAAATACAAACACTGTTGTACAGTAAGCAGTATTCCAGGTCAACTCTGAGTGCACCTCATATAACTTTAAAAAGAGGAAATAATAATAGTTAAAACACTGCAAAAAGACCTGCTCTTTTTCAACAGCAGTTGAACATTGATAAGTAAAGCCAGATCCAGTGAGCGAATCTTGAGTTGCCACCGTCTTCCCACCAAGACATCTGTAAAAAAGTGCCTGACCTACCACTAGTGTTAGTTTAATGGCAATAAATGACACAGGCTTTGACATCAAGTCAGGTTTCCCATTTTTGAAAGCAAGTACTCACAGTATAAAACAAACAGGGAAAATGTTCTGAAGGCATGTTTCAGTGCACAAATAAACTCAAAGCATAATGAATGAGAGCATGTGAATTTGGAGGCTGCAAAAAAAAAAAAACGTAGCCTACTCCTAAGTTTCTTTGGAAAAGACCATTTCCATTTTAGTGGTTTGACTACTTTAGAGCGAGTAAATTAATGGCTGACCACCTGAATGCTACTTCCCTTGAACAGATATGAAATTATTAACCAAACACTACAGATTTTTGCATTGCTTTAAGGTAGCGATCCTGTTGACCTTTATAACCTGTTGACAGAAAATAAAAATGCCCAGAAAAGTCTAAAAAATATTTCACATTGCTGAGTGCATGTCAACTCGAGGCAAACTGAAAACACAACTGCATTGAAATTTAGGTGTATATATATTTATACAAACATAACTTAATTTTAAATATTTTTTTTTTGCTTTAGCAATATTGATCTGGAATATTTTAGGTACATTTTCAACTCGAGACACAGCAAGACTGTCAGGGATATTACTGGTTTGAGTGGGGGACATTGGTGAGGACATCTGGTCAAGGGGCCATGCTCAGCAATGTGTCCATGACTGGCATTGAGCAGACACCCTCTTAGAAAGTTACAGAAAAGTAATTGGTTTGTGTACAGCAGTTACACAGGCCTACTATAAGTCCAATGGGTCCTGATACTTCCATTTTTTTTTTGTCCAGAGCAAATATAGATGCATTTGATTTGAACATGCTAGATTCACTTCACATCATTGAAATTCACCTTGAGAGGTCTTTATTTTCATTATCCAGATATGGGACGTAAAACGAAGAGATAAGATGGTCAACATGTTAGATATTCCTCGAGAATGTTTTAATAAATCTTGCACACCGAATCTTTATTCTTACACGTTAGACTCCACAAAGGGTCTCTTTGGTTTAATGGGCGAGGTTGGGCCTTGCCTTTCATTTCGAGACATCTGCCTAAACTCACTGTCCTGGTAGGCCTGGGAAACTGGCAGAGTCCGTGCCACTTTCACATCCGGGTATGTGGGAACCTGGCTAACTCGGCCCATAGCGTCTGCCCGGTCCCTCGTCACACCAGAGGAGTTGGAGTAGAAATCTTCATCCATGAGGTGGCCATTGTGAGCATTGTTGGTGCGGTTGTAGTAGGCGATATGGCTGATATGGGGTGCTGCTTGTTGCCCATAGCCCATGTTGCTAGGGGAAGAGGCTGGACTGTTCACCACTGTATCCAGAGAAGTAACCGTCCAGGGTCGAGAACCCGAAGAGGACGATGCCAGCGAAGGCTGCTGCTGAAGGTACTGCTGAGTCCTTGCAGTCTTGTCGATAATTCCCATGAAAGGTGTAGCGCGGGAGCGAAGTGCTTCCCCTGGATATGTTCCACCCACCATCCGGAAGTCTGCGCCTTGTGGGGGTGACACCGGTGAAAGGTCATCATGGTAGCCGCCTTCATAGGAAAGCTTTAGAGGGATCTCCATTTGCTGCGCAGAAGCTGACACCCTGAACCCTGGGCCTAGGTTAGCGGCAGAACCTGCCACCAAACTGTTGCTGGATGGAGAGAAGCGTAGACCCGTACTGTGGGAGTGAATAAGGGGGCGTGGAGCTGATGGGTGCTGTTTGGGTTCCGCACTATTCGCGCTGACTGGACGTCGGGCTTGAAGGTTCTCTGGTGAACCCAGAGTCACCTGTCGCTCCATTTCATGAGGCGAGACTGGATAGTAGGCAGTAGACTGACTGCGGCTGATCTGCGGTGTCTGAGCATAACGGATTCCTCCGGGATTGGGTCTGTATGCAGAGGGGGGCCTCTGAGGAAGCTCGTCCTCCACAAGGCCAGGATCCATGCTGATGGCACGCTGATACAAGGCCCCTGCACTCAGACTGCCCTGAGGTTGAAGTGAGGAGGAGTATCCTCCATCCCCAAGTTCATCCATGTCTCCTGGGCAGCGGGCGCTCATCGAGTGTGCAATCTGACTGTATGCACTACTACCCAGTACGGCACTGGAGTGCACCGCGGTGCTGGGTTGGTTGGTGCGAACGATCTGAGCCTTGGCTGGCTGCAACCACTGGGTCTGTTGTGATGGCTGGGAAGTCTGTTGGGAAAATTGAAAAGAACGTTGGCTGCTCATCTTGGACAGAGGGGACTTGGGTCGCCCTGCAAGCTGGTCCTGCTGGTACCGTCCTGCAGAGGCAGACTGGGGACGGTACATGGCAACTCCCTCAGAGGTGGGGCTGGCACGAAACTGAGGTCCACGGCGTAACGGTGATGGTGGTGGGCTGAAGTGGTAGGAACCCTGATGAGGGGGACTGGGCCGGAAGTGAGAGCTCTGGTGCGTTGGTGAGAGTGACGGAGAGGGGGATTGGTAGCCTTGCCTGGTAGGAGAGGACATTGAAGGGGGACTGGGGCGAAGGTCATATGATTGGCCCAAGTAGGGTGAATCATGATGGCTCGGAGATGGAGGCATGTTTTGAATGACAGGAAGTCCCGATGTTATAGTGTGGGGCTCAGCAGGAGAACCAAGTGGTAGGCCGTCCAAATCCCGCTCAAGGTAATCATCGTCCTCCTCAAACAAGTCCTGGACAGGCTCCATGTCTGAAATGTGGGGCTCCATTGGAGGAGGCGGGCCCATGGATGGGGCTTGATCGCGGGGAGGGGAAGGAGGTGGATCCAGCTCCTGTTGTTGTTCAACTTGATGACACTCTTCTTCTACACGTTGCAGCAGGCGCTGGATCTCGCGATTATTGGGACATAGACGCACAGCTTCACTCAGGTCCTCCAGGGCTGCGTGGAATTGCCTACAGTGAGGGATACCAAGAATGAAAGAGAGCAGGCAGGTGGAATATGGGAGTAGGAAAAAAGAAAGGAAGAAATGTGCTTGTTAACCAATGAATTGACTGATAAAGACTAAGAAATGACTATTGCTCAAGGAATATATTCAGAGTTCAATGCAAGTCGATTGTCAATTACCCTACAGAATAACTACGATTCATTCCACGTTTAGTAAAAACAAAAATCATTCTTGCACTTACAGTAGAAGTCAAGTTCACTTTTACTTACAGTAAAAGTCAAAGTCAACTCAATTGAATTTAACCCGGAACATTTGTTAGATATTTGACCAACTGATCAAAATTACAGACCCCAAAAAACTTCTGGTTCTCAAAACC
Source organism: Carassius auratus (assembly GCF_003368295.1). Taxonomy (NCBI): domain Eukaryota; kingdom Metazoa; phylum Chordata; class Actinopteri; order Cypriniformes; family Cyprinidae; genus Carassius; species Carassius auratus. Next base: position 8,674,207 of record NC_039270.1, on the reverse strand, counting down.
AAGCAAGTTGATATAAGTGCTCTGGGCACAGAGAGTCAAAGTAAACAAAACTGTGGAGAGGAAAAGGAATAAAATATGAATGATGGACATTCTAAAGAAAAATAATCTGATTGGTCAACAAAACATGAGGTATGAAGAACAGGTCTAATCCTGCTGTGACATCTAATGATGCAGAAGTCAAGGGGCTTACACTGACTTCTATCTTGAAGCTCTAGCATAGCACTACGTCAACCATTCGAAACGTATTCGGACAGTTTGGGTCATGATCTGTCAGCACTTTATCTGTGCTAGAGACAGAATGTGTTTTAAAGGCTGTCCTGGTTACCTGCTGCTGCGCTTGGCACGGGCTCGTGCGTAATAGGCTTCATAGGCTTTGGGTTTCAACTCTAGTGCCTTGGAGGCAAACTCCTCCGCCATCCCAAAGTCCTGCAAGCAACAACAGGACCAACAGTCATACACTGAGCTGTACATGAGGTCAGAGGGAAGACACACACACAGACACACACACACACATATGTGCATGTGTACATGCACACAAACACTGACACGCACACATCCACAAAGACTCATCACTTATTCAGATACACGCAGGTTGAACATGAACATGTCACATTTATATGAGGATGTGAACACTGATTATTACAAAAATAAACACAAAAAATATATATTTTGAGCACCATTAGTGCAAATACGATAAACAGACATAATTATGGAAATGCTTGTAGATACTTATAAAATGTACTGACACACATAGAAATATATAGACAGTGGAAGATGCGATGTGACAGCTCAAACCTCTTCCTGTACTAAGCCTAACAGTTAACAAATCCAACAAATGTCAGAAAAACCCAATGATCCAACAAAAACGGAAACAAGGATGAGAGCATGATGGCAAGAAAAACTACAGCATGAGCCGAGTATATTTGAAGATTTCTGGAGGATTTCTCCATCCGGAGGATGGAGGTTTGAAAATCCAAATGCAAAATGTTCTTTGGGCGAGATTAAAATGAGAAATAATGTAGCAATAAAGAAGAAAGAAAAAGTGAAGATCAAAATATCTCTTAATGCATCACTAATGTCTTTATGATCCTTGATCTCCAACTGCTTTCGTCTTAAAGCGTTTTCAAAAGCAATTAAGAATACAGACCAAATGCAAAACTAATATGTGCAGTTTGTTGGTTAGGTGCTTGTATTTGCATGGTGGCATGTAAACATGGAGATTTACAGTATTAAGTGGTCAAAAGATATGGGCTTTTAAACCAGTGTCAGTATTTACAGTGGAGAGTGGCCAGTGGCCAATGTAATACTGATATCATGGACTTTAGTTAGGGTAGACATCAAATTTAATATAACGCAATAATGTGTACAGTGTCTTGCAATGTCTTAAAGGGTAGTTTAAGGATACTTCACCCAAAAATGAAAATATATCATTTATTACTCTCCCTCATGTTGTTTCTAAACCTGTACAATCTTCATCATCTTCAGAACACAAATTAAGATATTTTGGATGAAATCCAAGAGCTTTCTGACCCTCCATAAACAGCAAGGGTCCTAAAGCACAAACACAGTAAGGGTTCTGAAGTTGTGTTCTGAAAGTGAACAAAGGTCTTACGGGTTGGGAATGACATGAGAGTAAATAAATATAAAATTTTCATTTTTGGGTGAACTATTCCTTTAATTCACTTTATTTTTTTTATATATGGATGTTTTTCATATAACATTTTTGATTTTCAGGATATATGCTGCCCACCCTAAATAGGGTATACCAAAAATTTGGTATAATATGATATACTGTATTATAATTATAAATATTTAAATTTTAAAATAGCACACACAATTACAAAACCAGTTTTATGAAATTATGAAACCCAGTGCTTTGGACTCACATTCATTTTCCTCCGGCAGCGGGAGAGGTTGAGCAGCAGAGAAACTTTGAGCTCACGGAAGGTCTTCAGGTCCTCGGTGAAACCCTCTCGTGGGAACTTCTTCAGGGCGTACTGGTAGCGTTGGGCGGCTTCTTTTACCTTTCCTTTCTGGAACAGCAAGACATTCTTACTTTTGAATTGGTTCATAATATAATATATATTTATGAGACATGCACACGCATGGGTTTGGCGGAATATTCCAAATGCAACTCACCTTGTAGAATCCATCTCCTTCCTCTATCAGTTTACTCAGCAGAACAATCATAATATCAGGTTTTGATGTGGCCATTGCCCATGTTGCAGGACCTGGGTGCAAAAAAAAAAAGGGGCAAAGCACAGATTCAGCACAGATTGACAGTCCGTATGAGCACAAACTAGCTTGCTAATCTCCGAGGAACACAAAGGAGCGAGCAGGCTGCCACAATATCTTGCTTAAAAGGAGGCAAAGTCTATGAACAACTCTTGGATAATCACAAAAAGCCATGGCAACACGCCAGACAGAATAACGAGAAACAAATCACGAGCAGTTTGGCTGTTTATACCTTGCTGAAATTGACATCTGTTTATACTGGCAATACAAACATTAAGTCCAACAGCTACTGAAGTTGCAGTCAGCATGCTTGAGCTCTCTGTGGAGAGCCTGAATAGAGGTCATGTGTTTCTACTGGTTTGGACTGAATGTACGTACAGTGGAGGGAGGGTGGGAATAAGAGATTGATAGTGGTATACAGTTAGAGCTGTAGATTTGGCCATGGGCAGCCAGTTGCAGTATGCAGGCAGGCAGTGATTTAGTGCAATTCATGCAAGGCACAGTTGAGGACACACTAATAAGCACAGAATTAGGTACCAAACTGGCCAACAGCCTGAAAAAGCCAAACTGACAGCAACTGTGGGAAAAAAATGAGGGGATTTGTTCACACAGGATGCATTCTTTCAATCAAAACCAACTAGATGCAATGCAGCATAAACAAGAGAACCAGACAGTATTCATAAACACGTGTTTAACTTCAAACGGCATCATAAGTCTGAGCTTATGGCAAAAGGTACTAAAAACAGTAAGATGTGTTGCAGCAATCGAAGATGTCCATTGTAATAAAGCAGAATAGAACAGAATGCAGGTGTTAACTTATTTTAACTTGATACAAAATGTTAAATTGCAACTTTAGAGACATTGCAATGGTCAAAGATGACTCTTTGTCACATGATTACATAGAAAACAGTTGCAAAACAGTGCAAGAATGCATTCTGTGTTAACGCTCCCCAAAACCACAGAAGACTCAGCATTTAGAAACATTCTGCAGCATCATGCAAAAATGCAACACTGGTTTTCCTACATGCAGCCATGCAAGCAAAAAATAAATAAAAATCAACATCTACCATCAGAATTTTGCAGTATATATTTACACAAAATCCACCCATGTTTATGGCTGATAGCTGCTCTATTCATCATAGCCAAGAATGATATGAAGATTAAATGCCTTTCACATCGGGGCACCCAAAACACTGACAGACCCGGTCAATGGAGAAGGGACCAAACAGGTAATGAGATGGAGGGACACAGTCAAAAATGGCAAATGGGACGCACAAAGGTCTGTGTTTTACCTCGGGCACGGGTGGGGAGTGTCTGACATCCTGGTTACGAGGAGAGAAGTGGTGGAAAGGGTCACGAGTGAAAGGGTGACAGGTTATTGGGGAAGAGTGAAGTATCCGTATGAGACAGGGAGCAAAGGTTTATGAAAACAGGAAACGGGGAGAATATGATAGAGAGCACACGAGAAGGAGGGTTAGGCTCGGATGACTGAGCTCACAGCGAGGGGTATGAAGGAGAAAGACATCTACATGTGAAGCTAATTACATGTCATCTTCATGATATATCCAAATGCATCTGCTTTTTATGATGCTAATGCACTTCTTCAAGGTATAAGCATTGGAATAAATACTGCGCTCCATTCAAATGTCAATGTGGGAAAGTCCTATTGAATGCAAGACAGACTCGAAAATTTGGTTTCAGTACATAATATATATATATAATTAAGAAAGACCTTGAGGAATGTTTCAACATCAGTAATAATACAAATGTTATTTCAGCATATTAGAATGATTTCAAAAGGATCATGTGACACTGAAGACTGGAGTAATGGTGCTGAAATTAGCTTTGGAAATACAGCACTGGAATAAATTACATTTAGAAAGAGAAAATAGTCAATTTGAATTAGTAATAATAATAATAGTAACGATATATATTAATAATAAAAATAATTACACATACACAAAAAAAAAAAACGTTCCAACTTGCTTCTCTGCTTCCATCCAAGCTGCAAATTTACGCAAAGAAATTTCACAAAAACTATTTGCGAAATAAAGCAGTATTTGCTTTCCATGTGCTGAACAAAACTGAATAAAAAAATAGGAACAGAAATTGAAGTTGTTGTCTTGAGAAAGCTGCTGCGGCTCTTTTTTTTTTTTTTTGAAATTTTTTATTTTAATGTAGCAGCATCAACAACAGATAGCAGATGCAATTACACTGTTCTCTGCCCATCCATTTTCTCTTTTTTTAACACAAATCAAAGATCAACAACAAACAAAATAAAATAAAAATTAAATAATAATATAATAACAATCATTTCTATCATTCGGGGGAGGACAGATACAAAATCAATAATCATACTCCATACTAAACAAAGTCAAGAGTTTGTTCCCAGTCCTTGGAGACCGTGGAGAGGGTCCGCTGGCCTCCAATATGGAAAAAGCACTCCACAGGTACCACACAATCATTACACACTTAGAAAAGAAGGGTACATTTTTTTTTTTTTTTTTTTTTTTTTTTTTTTTTTTATATCTCCACAAAGTCTGGCTGTAATGACTTTACATATTCAACCCACTTAGACCAGACTTTTCTAAACACATTCATCTGAAGTCGAAGGGAAAAAGTAATCTTTTCCATAACATAAATATCATTTACTATATCTATCCACTCTTGTATTGTGGGGGGTTCAGGAAGCAGCCAACGCCTTGTAAGCGCTTTTTTACCAGCAGATGTCAAAATGCCAAATAGGTATCTCTCAGAGGATCTTGTTTGAAAATCAGTTATTCCAAAAAATAATGTAGAGAACTGCAAAGGCATTGTGGTTTTAAGTATGCTTTCCATTACTTTATGAAACTCCACCCAGAAAGGTTTTATCACTGGGCACTCCCAAAATATATGCCAATGATTGGCTTCTTGAAACCCACACTGCCTCCAACATTTAGCGTCCCCTCCCACAATATGTGCTTTCTGTTTTGGTGTAATAAAAAATCTGATAAGGCATTTCCACCCAAACTCCCGCCACATGTGAGAGTTAGTACATTTCCACGGAAATTTACAGGCATCAAGCCACTCCTCATTCGATATCAAAAAATTACCTTCTTTTTCCCATTTTTCTTTAATGTATTCTGTAGAATGATTTTTTTTTTCCCTGAGAGCTTTATAAAATTTAGAAATGACACCTTTATTTGAAACACCTTGGTAAGCACCTATAAATATCTTCAGTATTGGGTCATCAAAGTCTGTCTTATTTTTAATGTTGTTTTCAAAATGATTACGTAGTTGGAGGTATCTATAAAAATCTGATTTCTCAAGACCATATTGTTTCTTCAAACTTTCAAAATTTTTCAGAACTCCCTTTTCCGTAAGAGAGTAGAATGTTGTTATTCCTTTTGAGATCCAAGATTTAAATCTATGATCCAACATATTTGGCTTAAATTCAGGGTCATAAGCACACCAGTGCATTATTTGTAATTTACAATCCAATTTATATTTTTCTTTTATTGTATTCCAGATTTTTAGTTGGGCTTTAATCCATGAGTTTTGCACCTTATCTATAAAACTTCCCAAGTTTTTATGTGCCAATATTGCTTGAGTTGGGGGGTCATTCATTATTGAAAGTTCAATATCTTTCCACCTAGCTTGATATGTTGGAGTACATATATTAATTAAATATTTAGTCTGGGCCGCATAAAAATAATCCCTGAAATTGGGTAATGCCATGCCTCCTTCCTCCGCAGGAAGCTGTAATGTTTTGAATTTAATCCTGGGTTTTTTCCCCTGCCAGATAAATCTAGAGATGGTCTTATCTAATTCAGACCAACATTTTAAGGGAATTTCTACAGGAAGTGCTTGGAATAGATATAGATACCTTGGAAGGATGTTCATCTTTATCGAGTCAATTCTATGACTTAGGCTAAGGAAAGAGATGGCATTCCATCGATGTATATCATCTTTGATTTTTATTAAAAGTGGGTCAAAATTTACTTCTACTAGTGTTGAAATTTCTTTTGTTAAATATATTCCCAAATATTTCAATGAAGTCTGATCCCAATCAAGATGGAATTTTTCTCTAATATGTTTTGGAGGTGTATAATTCAAAGTCAAAGTTTGTGTTTTTTGTATATTTAATTTGTATCCTGCATATCTACCAAATGTATCTAAAAGATTCATTAATTCGAGAAATGAGTTAGTGGGTTTACTTAAGTAAATCAGTATGTCGTCCGCATATAGTGCCAATTTGTGGTCTGCTCCATTTATACAGATGCCTTTGATGTTTTCGGTCTGCCTTATCCACTGTGCGAGAGGTTCTATATAGAGCGCAAAAAGCAGTGGTGAAATTGGGCACCCCTGTCTTGATCCACGTTCTAATATAATGGTATCTGAAAGGTACCCATTTATTTTTATTCGGGCAGATGGTTTATTATATAATGAGCGGATGCCCTTGATAAAAATTTTGTGAATACCAAATCTTTCGAGAGTCCTGTATAAAAAGGGCCAACTTACGGAATCAAACGCCTTTTCCGCATCTAGACTAATAAAGAGGGCTTCAAGTTTGTCTTGCTGAATATGACCTAATATATGCAGAGATCGTCTTATATTATCGTGAGTTTGTCTTTGTGAGATAAACCCAGTCTGATCATTATGTATTAGTTGGGGGAGAATCTTTTCTAATCTCTTGGCAAGGATGCTTGTGAATAATTTATAGTCAACGTTCAAGACCGAGATTGGTCTGTATGAACTGCATTCTAGTTTATCTTTTCCCTCTTTTGGTATAACTGAGATCACTGCCTCACTCCATGATGGGGGCATTTTGGCCTCCAATAAAGATGTATTGCAAGCCCGGAGAAGACCAGGTATTAGTTCAGAACTAAAAGTCTTGTACCACTCTGATGGAAAGCCATCAGGGCCAGGAGACTTATTCGCCTTGAGCCTGGAGATGGCATTGTTTAGTTCTATCTCACTTATCTCAGTTATTAATGTTTGATTTTGTTCCTCTGTCATAACTGGCAAATTGAGGGAGTCGAGGAATTGTCCAATCAGTTGCTCGTTCTCTAGGCGTGGTTGTGTATACAGTAACTTGTAATACTTTTTAAACGTTTTTTGTATTTCATTTTGTTTATGTTGTATGTTTTTAGAATTCAAATCCCTTATTTTATATATTGTATTATCTGTTTGTTGTTTTTGTAGCTTCCTCGCCAGAAGTTTCATTGATTTAGAGCCTGATTCATAGTATTTCTGTTTTGTAAATACCATCTTTCTTTCAGTTTCTTGAGAATACATTATATTTATTTCATTCCTAATTTTCTTTATTTTAATCATCTGGTTTGATTTTTGTTCCTTTTTGTGTTGTGTTTCAAGATCTTTTAGTTCCTTATTGAGATCTGTTAATCTTAATTGCTTTAACTTCTTTTCATAAGCACAAAAGGATATAATTCTACCCCTAATGACCGCTTTTAAGGCATCCCATACTATGGCAGAGTTAACTTCCCCGTTATCATTTTCTTCAAAAAATATTCTTATATCTTCCTTAATTTGAGTTTGGAATTGTTGGTTATTTAGAATGCTTGTATTTAACCTCCACAGTGTTCTTCCCGGGTTATCTCTAATATGCATAGTGCAAGAGAGAGGGGCGTGATCAGACAAATCAATAGATCCTATATCACAGCTTTGTATCCTATGACGATCTCTCTTTAATACAAAAAAATAGTCTATCCTTGAGTAAACGTCGTGAGGAGGTGAGTAAAACGTATAGTCACGACCCGATGGATAAAAATCTCTCCAAAGATCTAGTACACCCAGTTCCGTCATCAGGACACTAATTTTCCTATGTAATGATGTGGCATGTGAGTTTTTTGATGAATCTAATTTTGGGTTAAGACGGATGTTCCAGTCTCCACCACATATGACAATTCCTTTGGCTCCTATCATCAAGTCAAATATTTTCCTATAAAAGGCAAAGTCACTTCCAGGGGGGGCATAAATATTACATATTGTTATGATAGTGTCATCTATTTTCCCTGAAATTATTATATATCTCCCTTCCTTATCTGAGATTTCTGAGAGGTATTCAAATGGTATTTTTTGTGATATTAGAATTGCTACTCCTCTTCTATGACCTGACCTATAAGATGAGTAATACACCTTAGAGAATCCCATTCTCTTTAGTTTTTCATGTTCTACTGGAGTGAGATGTGTTTCTTGTAGGAGTACAATCTCTGCGTTCTCCCTTTTCATTTTTAACAGTATTTGACTTCTTTTACCTGGGTTCAGAATCCCATTCACATTAAATGTAGTAACTTTAAGGATGTGCTTGTTCATAATTTTTTTTTGCTGGACCTGTTGGCTTTCAATTTATACATTAACAGTACCTCTCCCAAATTACAAACATTAAACAAAAACCAAGCTGGAACAATTTTAAAGAACAAAATGCCACCAAAACAAACTTGAACAGTTGTTTCCGGTGTTGAGGCTCGTTTCAAAAGAGCCTTAAGGGGCTTCATACTATCAAAGCCTCCGTAAGGGAAAGTCCCACGTCGTGACAAAAGTGGGGCCCTACTATATGGACATACGCTAGTCCAAATAAAATTATAAATAATTTAACGTAAACAAAACATGTCTCGGATAACTCGCCAGGTTAACAAGTCCCGACTCCTTCAGTTATTCACAGATTAGAACCGTAGGGATTACACAACTAAATAAAAGTAAATGATAATCAAGATACAAAATATAACTATAAAGATCAGTTAGAGCTTATCTGCATTTCTGACTCAGGCGTAGACCTTTCGCTGGGGATCATTTCCTGAATTTCTGGAGTTTTTCTTTATATTGAGAGCGGGCAGTTTTCTTGGTCTGTGTGCAACCGTCCACTGCTCTAGATTCCTGATCCCCGCCTTGTTCGCGTCTTCTCCCCGCCATTTGCCAAGTAGATAGCAGCTCGATTTCCTTCTGATCCGTAGTAGTGGGTGACTTCACCACGGAAACCGAGAATCCTCGTGAAATCATGTCCTTCGTTGCCTCCGTAGCATCCTGGTATAGCCGAGTGCCGTCATTGTAAAATACACGCATCCTTGCCGGGTACGGTGTCTGGAACTTTATACGTTTCTCCTTTAACACTTTCTTAGCTTCGGCATACTCCCCTCGTCTTTTAAGCACTTCAGGAGGGAAATCATGGTCAACATAGAATCGTGCATCGTTGCAGAACACTTCTTTTTTCTGCCAGGCTCTCCGAAGAACCTCCTCCTTTGTCCGATAACTGCCGAATTTTACTACTATTGACCGTGGCCTTGCTTGCGAGTTATTGGGTTTCGGAGCTAATGCTCGGTGTGCTCGTTCAATCCCAAGCTCTCTGTCCGGAGGAAAGGCTAGTGCGTTTTTCAACAAGTTATCTAGAAAGCCAACCATGTCCGTACCTTCTTTTTCTTCGGGTATTCCGAAAATCCTTAAATTGTCTCTACGAGCACGACCCTCCTGATCTATCAGTCTGGCTTCCAGATTAGCTTGGCGATGTGTTAGCCGTTTGATTAGCGTTGATGTTGCTTGAAGTGCGGTCTCCGTTTCTTCAATTCTCTCCTCTGCCTCCTCCAGTCTGTCATTTGTTCTCTTTAATTCTTGTTTGATGTCGGAAAGCTGTACTTTATTGTCCCTTCTGAACTCTCGAAGTTCGTTGAGAATACATCGCAAGCTAACTTCGGAACTATCTTCGTCATCGTGCATTGATGTCGGAGAGCTACTTCTGCTATCTTGCCTTGCTTCAGGATCATTTTCTGTTACAATCGTCGTTGTCCTACTTCTAGTAGTAACCCCTTTCTCCATTGTTACATAAAATATTCGCCAATTATGACAAAAAAGTGATTTCTGGGGTTATTTTACAAAACCGTCGGGGAGCTCGAAAACTAGGCTGTCATCCTCTTGGTGGCGTAACCGGAAACCGCTGCGGCTCTTTTTTACATCTTAAATGTAATGAATGACTTGCAGATTAAAGCTTGCAGACAAAACACTCTGATGAACTTCATAGTTGCTAGCGATCAGTGACAGATGTTTTATGTCTAGGAGCATCAGTGTTCAAGAAAATGCTTTGGCTCCAAAATTTCACAATGACCAAGAGAACCATGTTTACTTTTCTTCCCTGAGCAAAATATTCAGCCAGAATAATTCAGAAATGATTCAGTAAGAGTTTCCAACTTTGGAAATGGTATTTTATCAGATGTGTTTTCTCCCAAGTAGGAAGCTGGTGATTCTGACTTTCCAGGTTGAATGGAGCGCAGTATTACAACCTCAAGTTAATTATTACACAAACATACATCTTTTTTTTTTTTTTAAGTAGCTCATTTTACCATACATACTTATAGTACAAGAACACAGTTCAGCAAAAATGATTCTGTAAAAACAGCCTACCTATCTTGGCGCCCTTCTTGAGCAGCGCCACCACCACTGATGTGTTCCTGCAGCCCACCGCACGATCCAGTGGACGCATGCCGCTGTAGTCCACATGCTCAATCATCGCACCATGATCCACCAGATACTGCACCTGCAACCACATCAACACCAGAGCTCTGCTTTATTGTCTGTATATCTGTTTAAAACCATTCGTATTTGCATGCGCGCCCCATTTTGGAGATTTAAAGTCATCATCCGAAAATCAATATTCTGTCTTTATTTATTCACCATTCATATTTTCCAAACCTGCCTGAGTTTCTTTCTTCTGTTGAACACGAAAGATAAAAAAATGTGTTATACTGATAACCAAACAGTTGACGTTAGTATTTTTTCAATAGAATGGCTCCACTGTTACCAAGATTCTTCAAAATACCTTATTTTGCGTACAACAGAAGAAAGAAATACATAAAGGTTCGGAACGATATGAGGGTGAGAAAACAATGACAGAATTTTTGGGTGAACTAACCCTTTAAGGTATTTTTTTAAGGGGACATCAGATGCTCATTTTCTACAATTTGATATGATTCTTTAGGGTCTTGTAGAAAAGTCTATAACATACTTTGGTTAAAATTTCTCAATGGTAGTGTAAAACAACACCCTTTTTACCCTGACAAAACAGCTCTCTACACAGCGTCCCATATCGGTGCATGTCTCTTAAATACTTACTAACGCCTTATTACTATCTAGCGCATTATTAGGAAAGGCGATTTTCAAAGATTCATTAAAAAAAAAAAAAAAAACTTTCACTCACTTCTTCTGCAGGTGAAGCTGGATTAGAAATGATTTGAATGAACAATAACACTTTTAGGTAGATCAGGGGTGCATTCCCTTACAAAATAAAAAAAAAACTTTAGCCACTGTATCTTCAGCGGCTCAGATGTCGAGAGTAAATGACGACTGCTATGCTTATTATTACATCCAGCAACAAAACACCTCAATTGCTATGGAAACACTGGTGGACTGATGACAGCTCACTCAGGGCGGGTCTGTGCTAAAACGCCAGTGTCAGTCAATATTTGTGGGAGGAGCCTTGGCCTGTGTGGTCTCAGCCTCAGACGTAATGCCCACTGACCGCTGGCTGAAAGTCTGATGTGTGTGTCGTGTTCTTTAACGTTAAAAAGATGCTGTGGTGCCAAAGAAAAAAGCCATCGTGATTACAACTGTGACGAGTGCTTATCAACTAAATGCTGGATTCTCAAAAGTATGTGAAATAGAGGGCGCTCTATGTCTTCAGTGTAGACTACAGGAAAATTAGCAGCATAGAGCGCCCTCACGGAATGATGGTAATGTTTTCAATTGGTTCATTTCTCTTAGTTAATTTCTCTTGGTTCATGTCAAATTAATTTTGATAAGTCGCACCTGACTATATGTCGCAGGACCAGCCAAACTATGAAAAAAAGTGTGACTTATAGTCCGAAAAATAGTGTATTATTTTTGGGGATTAAAAAAAAAGCACTGGGTGGATTTGTTTCATTGTAGAGTGGATGTGTACACACACTGCCAACACACATTTATGTTGAAGTGAATAGTGAATTTTGCATCCGATGACCCCTTTAAACAATCTAAATCCACTTTACATTAGTTTCCTAACAAAACCAACCACTTCTGAGTCGCCATAAAAAGCAGCAAGATCCAGTGGAGTGCGTCCGCTCTTGTCTGCATGGGCCGTCGCCGCACCTCTTTCAACCAGAGCACGGACCAATGGGAGGTGGCCTTTAAGACACGCCCAGCTCAGTGCGGTTAACCCCTCCTTGTCCATCAAAGACAATGAGGCTCCTGTGAAATAAGTTAGAAAGGCAGGTAAGAAAGGATTGACTGGGAGTTTCCTTTCATTTAAATGACTAATATATTCCTTTATAATGCCTGCTAGGGCTGGCCGATATATCTAACGATATGATCATGCGCATCTAGTCAGTAAATCTGGTTCCGTGATTACCACTAAATCACCATCACCTGTTTTCAAATGGAGTGCCATTTAATAGACACAGCCGTAGATCACTGACAAGCTACGCAATATCCCGTTCATTATCGCCTTCTATGAATACGCAATATGTATGCAATATTGCGTAGCTTGTCAGTTATCTACGGCTCTGTCTATTAAATGCTGCTCTATTTAAAAACAGGTGATGGCGGTTTAGTGGTAATCACGGAATTAGATTTACTGACCAGATGCGCATGATTATATCGTTAGATATATCGCCCAGCCTTATTGCCTACTGTACTATTTTTATACTTATTAAACTATAACAACAAATCTAGTGTGAGATCAGTACAGCAGTACCTTGAGCCAGCAGGAACTCGGCCGTACCCAGGTGTCCCTCAGACGCAGCCATCATTAGAGGAGTTCGTCCCTGTTTATCCGCCATGTTCACATCAGCGCCGTGATTCAGCAACAGGTCCACTATCTGCACAACCAACACCGACATCTCAGACTAATGTGACCACATGTGCAAAGTAAAAATGACTTCTGAGATGTTGGAGGCGCTCACCTGCCAGTGTCCCTGCCGCACGGCGCTGAAAAGTGGCACGATGCCCCTGCGGTTGGGCTGAGCCACAGCGGCTCCCTGCTCCAGTAAAAGACGACACACGTCCAGCTTCCCCCGCCCCGCTGCTGCTGTCAGAGCTGAGATACAGAGTGAGAGACTCTTTAGTGAGCAAACTGTGCACTCATATTTACATGGAAACAAAGAGTACAGGTTGCCTGGTACCTGTTTCACCCCACAGTGTGTCAAAGTTATTTATCTGAGCTCGTTCCTCCTCTTCCTCATCTTTCTCAGGTAGGTCAAGCAGGTAGGATACAATCTGTGAATGAATCAGAATTATAATCAAAGATTATAACCATAGGGATAAAGGCAATTTAATACAATGATTAAAAAATACAAATTTAAAGGCAAAACAATTAAACATAATACAATACAATGGCACAAATCTAGAAATAAAACAAAATAAAACAAAATAAAATAGGCTCTTACCTCTGTATAGCCCATGCTGGCGGCTGCAATGAGGGCCTGCTGTACTGCATGGCTCTTGCTGAAGGATCCAGCCTGCTGTTCGTCTGTGTCCCACTCACACTGCACCAGATACTTGACCACCTCTAGATGACCCCGCAGACCTGCGTGGACCATTGCACACTGACCGTTCTTATCTAGGTGATCCACCTGAACACAAACAGAAGGAGAGAGACACAGTGATGAAACTTTGACTGATAATTTAAAATCAACAGCCACCATCCTGCATTATTAAGGATTATGCATCTCTAGCGTAACATGGCAGAGCTGACCTTGGCTTTCTTGCCACAGAGGGTAGTGATGACAGGTAGGTGCCCCGCGGCAGCTGCGTAGCTGAGGGGAGTGAGTCCGCTCTCTGAAACGCCATCCACATCCGCCCCAAACTCCAACAGCAGAGCCACAGTCTCCAGGTAGCCCAGGTGAGCATGGACACATAGGATGGGGGCGTTATTCAACACCTCTGTACGAAAGTTCACGTTAGCTCCGCCCATGATCAGCAGCCGAGATACCTGGAGGAAGAGAGGAAGAAGGGGATATAAAGAAAGTAGATGGAATTAAGAAAAAATGTGAAAGATTTAAGAAATAAAGAAATGTCCAATCATGCTTTATATAATAGTTTACTGCACTTAAACAATTTCCTGCTGATAAATATTATAGATATATAATTTACTACAAAAAATATATATATAAAGATAAAATAACTAGAAAAAATATACTACCATTCAAAAGTTCAGGAACACTTTTTTTTTTTTTATCGATAAAATCGATTCTTTTATTCAACAAAGATGCATTAAATTGATCCAAATAAATAAATAGTGAATAAATAGTAAATAATTATTTTACTTAAGTATTAAAACGTAGTTCAAAACATTTCTATTTCAAATAAATGCAGGCAAATTCATTTTAAATTTGTAAATAATCTAAAATTTAAATAACTAAAAAAATAAAAGAAAAACAAGTTATTTTAAATTGTAAGAATATTTCACAATATAAATGTTTTTTTTAAGTTCTTTTGCCAAAATAAATGGAACATTGGTGATAATAAGATACTTTTCCCCCCCAAAAGGCTGACAAACCCAGTTTTGAAATGTCGTGTGTCTGAAGAAAGTTTTTCTAAACTGTTTTATTATTATGTAATTATGTATTTTTAATTATATTAATTATCTCAATTTTAAACTGAGAGGTTTAAGAGACTTAATTTTTTTTTTTTTTACATTTAATAAACTTAAGAGTCTTCTTTTTTATGATAATTAAAAAAAATTATTTCAAACTTTTGAATGGTAGTATTCTGTACATTAACTTCAGAAATAACATCTGAATGATTTTTCCAAGATTTTCCTTAGAAAAACTACTTTTCCAGACCTGGAAATCCCTTTAAATTAAAGTTTTTATTTTTTTTATTTTTTATGACTGTGGGAATTCAGATTTGATTTGTATACCTTGATGTTTGGAGTGTAGAGGTTTCTCAATGAAGCCAAAGCTGCAGAGAGTCCTTCTGTACTGTAGGACACCCACAGCCCCTGCAGAACTGACGAGGAAACCCCAACCTTCTTACTCAGGCCCTGCATCCAAGAGACAAAGTGCTTCACTAACAACATCAATGGAACTGTAACAGAAATCTGTTTCGAAAGCATTTATATACTGCTGTAGTCAAGTTTATGCTATCAATTTAGCAACATCAAAACATCTATAGTTGTTATAGTTAGCCTAACCTTAAAGATGTGAGCTTTGAGAATGTGGTGGCCAAGTTCGAGGGTCTGCTGTCGATTAAGTTTGCTGTCTTGACGTGAAAACCAGAAAGCAAGCAGTGTGTGGCCACTCCTAAAGAATCATGGGAAAAGAGACAAGATGGCACTATAAGAGATTTTGCTATATTTCTCAGGCATTGACATAATGTTCACATCTGATTGTACTTTAGGATATTCAATAAGAAAAAAATGCTTTTACTACAAAATGTACAGATTTTGAGCCCTCATACTTCTCACCTGGGGTCGCAGAGGAACTTGGCCTTCTCTCCATCCTCTCTCCAGATGAGCCACTCTCTGAAGGAGGGGTGGATGAACATGCGCGTCCCATCACGTCTTTTCACCAGGAAGGGCGACAGGAGTTCAGACCTCTGCTGGAAATCCTCCCAGTCCATGGCCGCTCCATGCACCATGCTGGCATTCACGGCACCGTAGGCCTGCTCATCAGTTAATGGGTGTAGAGAAGCCACGGCCACGTTAAGCAGTGGAAGAACACGCTCGAATGACGACTGAGTTGGGAAACGCATGTTTAGCTGCAACAGGTAAATCTCAGACAGATTGACCGGCACCACCTGCACACAAACATCACGCTTACAGCTTTTAAAAACAATTAATACATGCAATAAGATAAAACATGTGAATCCTTTTAGGGCCACGTTTACTAACAGCTCTTGCCAGTGCAAACCGTCTTTTGCTGTTAAAAGAGTACTGTCAGGATTTACTAAAACGCGCAGTGTAGAATTAGCGCTGAAAAGGCATGGACACAGTTATTTTTTGCATATGATATTATTGAATATGCATTTGTAGGAGTTTCCCTTTTAGACACAAAATTAATGGGAGGAGAGTTTTCAAATGAATAACACAATGCGATTTATTAACGTTTGCATGGTCAAATTGCTTGCATTTGCGCTATTACCGTATTTTCCGGACTATAAGTCGCACTTGGCTGGTGCTGCGACTTATCAAAATTAATTTGACATTAACCAAGAGAAATTAACTAAGAGACATGAACCGAGAGAAAACATTACCGTCTACAGCCGCGAGAGGGCGCTCTATGCTGTTCATTGCTCCTGTAGTCTACACAGAGCAGTATAGAGCGCCCTCTCGCGGCTGTAGATGGTAATGTTTTCTCTTGGTTCTAAATGAATGCGACTTATAGTCCAGTGCGACTTATATATGTTTTTTTACTCATCATGACGTATTTTTGAACTGATGCGACTTATAGTCCAAAAAATACGGTATTTAACACACAAAAAAAGCATTTCTTAAAGCAGGTGGTAATTTGCACTGCTCTTGGTAGATTGCGCTGGTCATTATGGAAATGATCTGGTCACATTAATGTGCGACTGTATACATACATTTTCTTTTCAAATTCTTCAAAATTTTCACATTTCTTTCAAAAACATCTAAAAGGGTTTGGTTCACTATTCATTTTTTCTTAAAATACAGAACCAAAATGAACAACAAATAATTAACATCACATGCATATATTTTTATTTTTATTTTAATTTATTGGAAGGCATTTGTGTTGATTGACCCCTGACCTTGAAGCTGGAGCTCTTGAGCACCAGGTAACCCTTCTCAATGAGGTCCAGCGTGAGCTTCAGGTAGAGATACGATCCCCGGCTCAGACTTTTCAGATGAGCGCTGAGTTTGGCGAAGGCTGCGTTGTCCAGCTTCCCGTTGAGCGCCACGTTGTTCTGGATCTCCTGGCTGCAGTGAAGCCGGTGCAGGATGTAGCCCTGCAAGTCCGAGTCAATCGCATCACTTTCCTCCAGTCGATCCAGAGAGATTCGGTGGAATGGCAACGGACGAGTAATATCCTGAGACGGAGAGAGGAAGTTAATAAAAAAAGAAGAGGATGGGAAGATGTATGGACAGATAGATAAGATGGATGGATGGTATACAGACCTGCAGTGTCGTTCTGACAGTGACCACCAGTTTAAGCCAGGGAGGGAAACGCTCGATGGTTTTGCACAGGAAGGAAACAATGGTTTCTCCGTAATCCGGTTTATGGAACTCCGCCTCATTCAACCCGTCAATCAGGATGATGAGGTTCTCCTCACATGCAATTTTTCTCTCTGTAAACATTGCACGTGTTCAGTATTACATAAATGTCAGCACATGTATGCACAGATTAAGAGTGTGCACGAGCACATGTTTGCACACCTCGATACAGAATGTCCAGAGGTTCCAGCAGGCCCCTGCGGAAAGCGCTGAAAGGGTCCTGGACGCAGGCACGCAGGCTGAGGGTGCTCTGCAGGTGCGGCTGGCGGAGCAGCAGCTCTCGGTAGGCCTGCATCTGAGGCGCCCTGCACAACAACGCTGCCACATTATGCACAAACTCAGGGACCAGGCAGGTGTACGCATTGTCAGCCTGACAGTAATGGTACGCCACCACCTACACATGAGAGAGCAGATAAAAGCTGGTAAACATTTACATTCACAGCACAGCTGGGATTGAAAAACTTGATTTTTACTTTGGCTTATTAACATTCAGTTACTGAATTACTGAATTTGATTGGTACATCAAATATTGTTGCAAGGGTGCTGCTTTTTCACTCAATGATGATTTGGAAAACAGATATATTTAAAAAACAAAACACGACTACAGTGTTGTTCAGAGACACACAATGTGGTTAATTTGTAAAGCAAGAACAGTAACTCACTATTGTGTACAGAATACAAACTGCTATTCAAAATGTTCAGTAGAAAGAGTCAGATTTTTTTCCCAAGAAATTAATACTTTTATTCAGAAAAGATGCACTGAAGTGATCAAAGGTAATTATATATATTTTGTAATAATTGAAACATTTACTTTCTATTTTACTGTATTTTTTAATTAAACTCAGTCTTGGTGAACATAAGAGGCTTCTTTCAAAAACATCTTGACACAGTAGCATAAGGTACTTAATTTTTTTTGCTTATTAAACAGTTATGTAAAAGCAAATGTAACAATCTAATCAAAACAGATTTCAACCATTTTATTATAGATTATGGTTGTTCATTATTACAGAATCATGCACTACTCATGGCATGTACAGGTGCATTTCAGTAAACTGGAATGTTGTGGGAAAGTTCATTTATTTCTATAATTCAACTCAAATTCTGTAGTTTAAGTCGTTGGTTCTTTAAATTGTGATGATTTAACTAAAACCCACCAATTCACTATCTCAACAAATTAGAATATGGTGACATGTCAATCAGCTAATCAACTCAAAACACCTGCAAAGGTTTCCTGAGCTTTCAAAATGGTCTCTCAGTTTGGTTCACTATGCTACACAATCATTGGGAAGACTGCTGATCTGACAGATGTCCAGAAGACAATCATCGACAACCTTTACAAGGAGGGTAAGCCACAAACATTCATTGCCAAAGCAGCTGACTTTTCACAGAGTGCTGTATCCAAGCATGTTAACAGAAAGTTGAGTGGAAGGAAAAAATGTGGAAGAAAAAGATGCACAACCAACCGAGAGAACCACAGCCTTATGAGGATTGTCAAGCAAAATCAATTCAAGAATTTGAGTGAACTTTACAAGGAATCGACTGAGGCTGGGGTCAAGGCATTTGTGTAGAGGAATTTGTATACAGTTGTCGTATTCCTTTTGTTAAGCCACTCCTGAGGCGTCTTACCTGGGCTTAGGAGAAAAAGAACCGGGCTGTTGCCCAGTGGTCCAAAGTCCTCTTTTCAGATGAGAGCAAGTTTTGTATTTCATTTGGAAACCAAGGTCCTAGAGTCTGGAGGAAGGGTGGAGAAGCTCATAGCCCAAATTGCTTGAAGTCCAGTGTTAAGTTTCCACAGTCTGTGATGATTTGGGGTGCAATGTCATCTGCTGTTGTTTTATCCATTATGTTTTTGAAAACCAAAATCACTGCACCCGTTTACCAATAAATTTTTGGAGCACTTCATGCTTCCTTCTGCTGACCAGCTTTTAGAAGATGCTGATTTCATTTTCCAGCAGGATTTGGCTCCTGCCCACACTGCTAAAAGCACCAAAAGTTGGTTAAAGGACCATGGTGTTGGTGTGCTTGACTGGCCAGTAAACTCACCAGACCTGAACCCCAGAGAGAATCTATGGGTTATTGTCAAGAGGAAGATGAGAAACAAGAGACCAAACAATGCGGATGAGCTGAAGGCCACTGTCAAAGAAACTTGGGCTTCAGACGACCTCAGCAGTGGCACAAACTGATCACATCCATGCCACGCCAAATTGAACTTACTTTCCAGAAGGCCAACAATTCACTAAAAATGTTTTTTTTATTGGTCTTATGAAGTATTCTAATTTGTTGAGAGAGTGAATTGGTAGGTTTTTGTTAAATGTGAGCTGAAATCATCACAATTAAAAGAACCAAAGACTTACTACTTCAGACTACTTCAGTCTGTGTGCATTGAATTTATTTCATACACAAGTTTCACAATTTGAGTTGAATTACTGAAATAAATGAACTTTTCCACGACATTCAAATTTATTGAGATTCATCTTTATGACACACATTTCACAAAGTAAATGTGCCCAGTACATCTACAGTAGATGCTCCTTCTAAATGTAGGTTTAGGCAAAACAAATGGACCGAAAAGGCAAATAAATATTTCCAGTCTCAGGAATTAAGCACAGGCACTGCTTTCAGCTCCAAAAACACAATGAATATTAAAACTAGAGAAAGATTCAAAGCTCAGGAGTTTTGATGTGATGAAGGGGTTTTATTAATGCATAAAACATTATGGAGTTTGAGTGCATCGATGGCCTTATTCCAATATTCTAAGACTGCTGCTTCCCTGGATTCACTTCATCCTGCAGTACGTGTGTGTCAGTGTGTGTGTGTGTGTGTGTGTGTGTGTGTGTGTGAGTGTTCATAAGCTTGTCATCATTAGCAATGCAGACTGAGTATATCTAATGGCTGTGCTGGGAGACTCTGCGCATATAAATATTTGATAAGGCAACAGAGCCGCAATAAACCTTTGTGCTTAAAAGAATAGAGAGAATAGAAATGCACAGAGACAGAGCGAGACAAGGAGCAAATGAATAAATGAAGAAGGAGACAAAGGAAGAGATGGAGAGACAGAGAGATTATAAATCAGTAGGAGAGCAGAGGAGAGCGGGAGGCTGGATATATGCCCGCCTGTTGATTATGTTGGTATTAGTTGGCACCTGAGAAGCCAGTCTTCTGAGCGCCTCCTCCTGGCGTCTCCGCATCTCAGGCGTTCCAGGACAGCTGCTCCCCCCGACCAGAGTGCCATGAGCGGACTGAGGCTGGCTCAAGGGCAATGTGTCGCCATCTGAGAGGAAGACATGGCATGCATGTGATGTGAACCTTCTCATAAACTGAGACCAAATGGTTTTGACATTTTAAGATATTTGTTCCCTTCTAAAAAAAACAAAAAAAAAAACTAAATAAAGCACAGTTCACCTAGGAATTATTTGCTCAACCTCAAGTCATTCAAATATCAAATATATAGTCATTATATTGTGTGATTCTTTTTCTTTATGAGTTTCTATATCCGTGGCCATAAAATGTTACTGACAGTATGTGATGTGATATGTATTTTATTCACTCTGACCAATGTGTGGAGTCTTGTGATTCTAAAATCATAATAAATACTATATCCATAGTTGCAAATTCTCATCAGTTGTAGCTCATGAAATGTTTTGGTGTATTTTAATATTCAGAATTTCATATTACTTCCTAATAAAATATGTATAAAAAATTGTGAGATGGAAGAAGTTGTAAAGGTCTTTATTATTATTATTATTATTATTATTATTATATATACATAATTTGCTCATTCATGTAAATTTATAATGAATTATACACACACACACACACATATAAACATTAAATACATTCTAGATTATGAAAAAATATATAAATTTAAATCATAATAAAAACATTTTCCTTTTTGCATAGTTAACGTCTATTACACTTTTTTTTTTCAATGCATAAAAACACCTAGCTAGTTTTCTAAAGCCATATGAGAGTTTTATGTACGAGGCAGACTAGAATTTAAGTTTTCTGAAGAGTTGAAACTTGGGTTAGGGTTAGGGTTAGGGTTGGGGTTGGGTTAGGGTTAGCAAATTCTTTGATGAAGGTCTTTCAGAAAGTGCTAAAGTTTTCAGGTCTGTTTCTTAGATTGTAATGCAAGACTCATATTGACGACCTTTACGGTGTCTTTGGTTTGTTTTGTCCTTTCTGAGTTTGAAAGATGTGGTGTGATGGGAAAGAGCTGTGAAGTAACTCGTTTTGTGTTTCAAAGAATTAAAAATGTACAGGTTTGAAGTCACCACACACAATGGTTAATAAATAATGACAAAATTATTTGATTTGGCTAGTATACATTTTTTTCTGTTAGAAGTTTATTAGATCCTGTTCACAGTTAACACATTCATTGGTCTGAATGAATCCACTCACGTTTTGGTGAGGCGTGTGGGCTGTCAGAGGTGATCTGTCTCATGCGATTGCCGTGGCAGCTGAGAGCCACCAAGCGAGAGATGATGGCCGTTTTGCCGAAGCCAACGTTGCCAACAATAACCACGCCTTGATTGGCTGAGGCCTCGCTGCTGCGCAGACACGCCTCCACTTCCTGGAACAGCCATTCTCGACCGGTGAACACTGCATCAGGGGTCAGACTGGGCACCTCGAAGAGAAGCGGCTTCAGGGTGATGTCCGGTGGCCGGTATGGAGCAAAGCGCACTGCATCATGGGAAACATTAGGACATGCTGTCAATGAAACAGGTTTTACACAAACATACCTACAATATTTTTATCGTTCCAAAGCCTCTTTTCTTCTTCTTACAGAGATGTTATCAATCAAACAGAAAGTTTTACAATTCAATTTCCAAATGAAAACCTTTTCACAATGCAATAATTATTTTGAACCAGCAGAGGGAGATGCGTTGTACTGAAAAGGCTGGAACTGGCAGCTTACGCAAACCGGAGCTGCAGTGTGAAACAGCATCAGGGTGCTCGACCCATTAATGCACGGCAGAAAACACATCTGAAATAACAGATCAGCCTCCATGCATCAAAAAACAGACGTGTCTGTCGAATTTATTGCCACCATGCACAAAGCAAAATCACCATATTAATCCACCACATTCTTTTTCAATAAATCATACTAGAGATCCTGAACGTTCATTAAAATAATCCTCATCTAATATTCATATCCAGTCGTAGAGTCTTCATTATTCTTATACGTTTCATACGTATTATCATTAATCCCAATTACTGATAATATTCAAGGCAAGTGTCATGTCAAAGCAGGACAGAGATATTGGGAGGAAATCTTCAGCGCAATTAGTATAAATTATGTAGAATTTCCTGACTGTATAGGATTATGCTGCAACAAGTGTGATGGAGCATGTTATGAGGTTATTCATCCCTCCATTTGCATGTGGACTATTAATCAGCCTGATAACATGTGAATTAATTATCTGTTCATTAGCATAAAGGGGTGGGTGGAGTTATATAGGGCGAGGGGACCTTTACGAGCACATAAAAGGGCAAGAAACAGAGACAAAGAAGGAGAGAGATATAAACCAGGGCAGCCGAGAAGTAATACGAATATAAAGAACTAGAGACAGAGAGGTTGTCATAAATACAAGTGAAAAAGTTAACTCATTGCTTTTTAGTAAAATATATACATATATATAAAAAACGGGTTCAGATCCCCAAATGTTTTCCACTATTAAGCGCGATTATCACTAGTGGAAAATGCTTTTAATGCCTTCTGAAAGAGTACTATGCTCAAATTAAGCAATTATATACCATTATATACCATATCTATAGTATCATGCCTGATGTACGTTCGAGTGTCACATCGCTATGAACATTTTAATCAAAATATGACAATGCATTTCCACATTCATCGTAACAGAATGTGTTTTGTTTTATATTTTCACTGAAAAAATGTGTATTGATAACGCTACATTTTGTGCCTTATAGCATTACATGACATAATACTAGTTAATGCTACTGCATGAAGGTTATTAATACAATGGCACCGATATTTTTTCCTCCTTTGCATAGAAACGCTATCGTGGACTTGTCCTTTTGCTTTTGGAGCAAATGGGAACACAAATTTTTTTTTTTTTGGGTTACACTTTATTTTAAGGTGTCTTTGTTTTAGTGTACTCATACATTTAAATAATAATAAACTATTGTGCTTACTATATGAAATTAGGATCATGGTTTGGCTTAGGGTTACTTGTATGTAATTATGCATAATTAATTGTTATGATAAAAGTAGATGTAATATGTTTAACAAGGACAGCTTAAAATAAAGTGTTACTGATCTTTGTTGTAGTTTGCGTTCACCACTACAGAAGTTCACCCAACTGTCATGACATCTGCTTCTGAGAACCCCAGGAATGTGAACAGGGTGTATAAATAACAGTCTACCTCCACTGTTTTGTCACCCGTGCGATCATCCTGAAATATACAGGTGACTTGGTGAATTGTGACTCAAGCTATTAGAGTTCTGACCGAATCTGAGAGGATACCCAGACCTCCGAGGCTCGCTCCCAGCCAGCATGATTTAGGATGTGTGGAGCCTTGACTGTGAGCGTTAGACAGCAGGCCGAGCTCTGACAGATGAGCCAGAGCTAACGCTAATAGGAGGTCAATACATCGATCTGGATGGGAGACCGATTATGGTACGGCTGTCCAAAGGGGAAAGCGAGAACAGCAGGACGGGCGGAGATATCTGCGGAAGAGCATGTGGAGGGTGTTGAGGGTTTTACAGGGACATGCTGTGTGTAGCGGAGGGGAGATGTACACACACACACAAAAAGACGTCAGTACATTGCAAAGGTTCATTTTAGAAGGGAATTTGGTAGAATTTGGTTTTTATTTCCACTAGAGTCCACTTATAATGTTAATCAACAAAATCAGTCATAATTGAGATATTAATGACTATATTTCTACCCTCTCTCAGACTAAGCTGGCTATATTTCTACAGCACCTTATACTGTATGTAAATGACAGCTGTTATGATCAGCTGATATGACTGAATTCAGGTTTTGCATGTTAAGACTGTTGATCTATTAGCTTCTGGGGTTATGAAAACACATCATTTATGACATTGTCCTTCTTAATAAATAAATCAAATGTTTGGAGCAGGAAGTGAGAGAAAAGCAGCCAACATGTATTTAATATAAGGAACATCTGAATAGCTTCAATACTATTTTAAAATACCTCAAATGTGGAATCTAGACAAAGAAAGGCTATTTAAAAAATACATAAATAAATAAAAATCAAATATAAGTTTGTTTGGATTCAATAAATAATTTATTAAAAAAATAACTTATTTTTCTTTGATAATAGAAAATTAAGATAAGTTAAGATAATTTGTTCTTATCTTACAGAGCTGCTTTATACAGTAGTTCACTTTCATAACTAATGATCTTTGCAATTACACTGCTATTGAACTAAATAGAGCTGATTAATGACACTATTATATTTTTAGAGCTGCTTTACAGCTAAAATTGGATGGGTTTCATGACTGAAGTACATTTAAACAATACTGCTATTTAAATCTGCTTTGAAACAATCCGTATTGTATAAATTGCTATACAAATAAATGTGACTTGACGCTTAGACTTGACATAGACTGAGTAGGTCTGTCTACACTTGTGACTGGCGATATACATAAGGTGGTGGCGAAGTGAAAGAATCGCAGAGTGGACATTTAATTAATCTAGGAAAAATATACACACCTCTCATGTCAGCTTGTCCAGAGCGGCTGGAACCGGAGTTTTGTCGTGGCATACGCAAAGATGTGCGCAGTGGAGCCTGTCTCTGCTCATCCAGATACGCAAGATCCTCCAGGTGAGCTGAACTAGTGGCTGTGAGAGAAAGGGGGAGAAAATCAGGCTACTTTTAATATTTTAAAAATATAGTTTCACATTTTTTCAATATTAACTTTTTTATATTCTTTAAAATTACTTGTTTTTTGATGTGCATTGATGCTTGGGTGATATTATATTTAAAATATTAATGCCAATTAAGTACTTTTTTCACAAATAAATAAATCACAAATAAATTCTGAATTAAAAAAAAAAAAATGCAAAATAGCGTGAGAGAGAGAGAGAGATCGAAAACCTCTATTTAAACTCATGCCACCCACATACATATTCAACAGAGGGAGAATATACAACAACAACAATGAAACAACATTCATTTCTTCATTTCAGCAGCCAAGCTAATGTAGAGAGGCTATTAAAAATAAGCAAACAGGTTCCAGGAGAAGCATGTTGTTCCAAAATCAGAGGAAGTTTCCAACAGCATTAATAAGTGTGCTTTCAAATTAACTTCGCCTGAAATTAATGAAGCAAATATAACATAGTATTTTTGTTTAATAAACCATTTACCATGGTAAAAAATTATATAAGATTATATCTGAACATGCACTATGTTAGTAAATGATTATAGAAGTAAACACCATGTTTTTTGGTTACCACAGTTTTACTACATATACCATGGTTTAAATATGGTCCAGTGTTGGAAAATAACATTTAATTTGTGGTTTAACTGCATTAACCATGTTTATTTTGGTTTTATTTATAGTAAAACCATGGTTAATTTTCATAAGGGTACAAGTTTTTACTCAAAAATGACTTCCAAATGGTGATACAACATGCTACTCCAAGCTATTGTACAAGGCATTATTAGTGATATTATCAGTACTACCAAAACATGGTAATAGCATGGTTCTGTATGTTGTTAGTGATGAGACGAACCCTTTGACAAACTCTATGAGAGCTTGTGTTTGCTTAGCTTGTTCTTATTAGCTTTCATGAAAATGCGTGCATGAATTTTGAGCCCCTTTTTTCTTTGCTAATGAGGAGGAAAGTTCATGGCGGCTTGATTCACAAGAATATTAAGAACACAGTGGGTGGCCACTGAACTGATCTCGCCTCAAAGCAGCTGGAGAAAGCTTTTGAAACAACTTAGCAGTAGTTTGGACTGGTGGCAGTGTAAGGACTGGTGCTATGGACAAGTGGCCACCATCAAAGCAAGGTGCAAGGTGCCACATGCTAAGGAAAGCCTGTTTAATCAAAGACAGATTTCAGAAAACCATCCATTGCCCCATGGTACATGTGTACAAATTACAACTTCCTGTTGGTTAAAAGTGGGGAACAACAGTTTAGTAATTTCAACCTCCCCTAAGAGAACATCACGTTTGAGTGGGAACATGAGAGAGAACTGCAGCAGTGACGTCAAAACCTGGAAAACTATGACGTTTCAGAGTACTTTGACGTTTTGCTCTACAAGTTGAATTACACATACCTTTTGAATTTTGAAGCAGTTACATTTATTTTATAAAACGTGTGTTTCTAATAGGTAACTACAGAGGAACATTGAAAAAACGTCAAAGTATCGTCATGCTATGCTAACCACAGTTCTTATTTATATGCAGCACTCTATCAATGACAAAGTTTGCAAAAGCTGAGAAAGATCTCAAAATTCGGCAGCTATAGTTTCCGATATGAAAAAGGTTACAATTAATATTACTACTGTAAATCCATAAAAAATCTCCATCACCTATTCACACAAAAGATGACCATTAGAAGTTTTAATAATCAGAATAGTCCACACCTCGCAGTGATAAAATGATAATCACAAAGAGGAATGATAATGTTGGAATCACTTCCAGAGCAATTTCTTTCTAGCTGATGAACGGTAAAAACATCGATCAATCAGAATTCACCCAATTGACCAAGCAGACTACATAACCGCACTCCATGCTAAAAATAAACAGAATATTACTGTCTATTGGTGTGGACGCTTATATAGTTATTGTTCTTTTTGTTCTTTTGTGAAGAGGCCTTATGAGCCATTGTCAGCTGTACATTGGCAAAAAACTATGGTTATCATGTAAAATGTAAGAAAATATCCCAGACTCCAGCATTTCTCCTGCCCAGCCCCACCACCTCCATCTGCACTGCAGACGGTCTGGCTGGAATGACTGTTGCTGGATTTACAACCGCTTGAAATGCGTCACAATGACTTGGGCTCCCATCAACTGAACTGGTGTTTTACAGTTCCACCGTGGGGCGCTGGTCCAAAAAGCATGTATGCATTTAAACCAAATGTCTGAACATGTGCACATCTACTTATCTCTAAAGTTGGTTTCTGTTCGTGCCCTTACAAAATACTATATGCAAGTTAAACATATACCTTTATTTTCCACACTATAAGGCGCACTTAAAAGTCTTTAATTTTCTCAAAAAACGACTTCTAATCCAGAGCGCCTTATATATGGATCAAGGCGCTCTGTTAAAATGTTGACATTCCCTTTAGCACAGCTCCATCTTGTGGATGCATATCACAAACCCAGTCGAACGTTTGACTGCAGTATCTTCTACTCTATGCGCCTTATAATCTGGTGCGTCCTATATATGAAAACAGTTCTAAAATAGGACATTCATTGAAGGTGCACTTTAAAATCCGGTGTGCCTTAAAGTGCGGAAAACACGGTAATAATTAATTATTTACCAGTGATCAGAATGGCAATCTCCACCTTAAAAGAAAAAAAGGCTTGAAGGGTTACTCCACCCCAAAATGAAAATTTTGACACCCAAGTTGTTCCAAACCCGTAAAAGCGTCGTTCATCTTCGGAACACAATTTAAGATATTTTGGATGAAAACTGTGAGGCTTGTGACTGTCCCATTGACTGCACTTACACTGTCAAGGTCCAGAAAAGTATGAAAAGCATCTTCAGAATAGTCCATCTGCCCTCAGTGATTAAATTTTAATGCTATGAAGCGACGAGAATATCGTTCGTACAAAAAATAATGACTTTATTCAACAATTCGTCTCCTCGGTTTCTCTGCACATCACTGTAGCACCATTTTGGAGATTATGAGCTGAACGCAAGCAGCGCACGCTCTTCTGAGTCATTCTCGTCACTTCATAACGTTACGGTTGAATCACTGATGGCAGATGGACTATTCTGACGACGGCTTTCATACTTTTCTGGACCTTGACAGTGTATTTTACTTGGCTGTCAATGGGACAGTCACAAACCTCACGGTTTTCATCCCAAATATCTTAAATTGTGTTCCAAAGACGAACAAAGATTTTACGGATTTGAAACAACATGGGGTTAAGTGATTAATGAAAAAATATATATATTCTTGGGGTTGAGTGACCCTTTAAGATGCGGTCACATTTACCTTTGTTTGAATGGTCACAAACTAAATCCAGACATTTTAAAAAGGAATCCACACGATTTGGGCAAAAGATTTTCCCATTAAACGGCCACCAATAAGGCATCTACTTTTACATATCTATGTTTTTATGTACACATGTGAAGGGTGAATGTGTGTATATGCGAGAGGAAGTGAACGGCCTTCACTTCACTAAGGTGCATGCTGGGAGTAATTGGGAATATAGTGTCTTCTCATTTACATGTCACATTTAATTTACTTCTTTAATTTCATTTTGTCACCATTTACTCATTTTTATGGTGCTTTTTACACTTTTTTTGCATGCCAAATTATGCTAATTTTAAACTTTGAAAATTCAGAGAGACAT
The DNA here is from genome assembly GCF_003368295.1 of Carassius auratus. NCBI lineage: Eukaryota > Metazoa > Chordata > Actinopteri > Cypriniformes > Cyprinidae > Carassius > Carassius auratus. The sequence goes on along the minus strand of NC_039270.1, from coordinate 8,645,249 downwards.
GTCAGTTTATTAAAATAAACAACTTCCTAATCATATGCTCAAAGATACATAGATAAAAAATTTGATGAATTGTTAATATTAACAATAATTCTTAAATTAATAATAATGAAACCAAATTTTAAAAAATGAAAATAAATAGTTATGTAAATTTGTTGTTACTGTATTTATAAAGAATGATAAGAATTAAGCAATATAGTTTGTTAATCTAAGTTTGTAGGCTGAATAATTAAACAACTGATTGTCACATTAATTTAATAAAACTTGCTTTGTTCAGTCAGACTTTGGGGGTAGAATAGAAATATTCATTTTATAAACATTTAATTTACTTTATATTGGAAATTTCTTCTAGCAAACCTTTAAAAAAAAACTAGTACTTTAAACTGAGCTGGTGAGTTTCTACTATTTTCTCACATGTGGATCCAAAACCAGCAGAACAAATCACAAATCCTTCATAAAACCTGAGATTCACGCAGACGTCCTTGCTTTGTAGTACTGGAGCAGCATCAGGAGCTCGGAGCCGCTCCAGAGCTCAAATGACCCATAAAGCCGAGAAGAGGGCCACTTCTATAGCTCTCACAGTAGTCACTATGTGCTTTTACTGACCTTGACATTTTAAGGGAATTGGAAACATGTGTCTGTTGACTTTTAGGGTCTGGATTATGCAGGATATTTCCTGTCTCCGCAGCTCACCATTCACGAACAGAAGCGTTCAAAGAGCCTCAGCTGAATGAGTTTCACACAGAGCTGACTCCAAATATTCACCCGCGGTCAAAGATGAATGTGACGGTTTGTGACGAACAGGATTTGAATGCTGGACTGAATCTTGACTAGCTCAGCATAATATGCAGGTTTCTGCCATTTCACAGTTAATCTAGGGTTAAATAACAACTGAAATGACTCCGTTTGCAATGAGACCAATGAACTGGGCACTTTATCAAGAGTAATTTTAGTGTCTTTCTTGACTCATTGACTCGACTGCTAAAAGTTGAATGCAATTTGTTAATAAATACAGTATGCATGCTGCACACTGATATTTCATATAATACTTAGACATACTGTACAGTATTCTGACATATTCATATAGTATTCTAAATGGAAACTTACCGGCCACAGAGTTGGGGCGGGGCATGAGGTAGAGGGGGATGGAGTGGGCGGAGTGAGAGACCGAATGCTCCAGACTCCTCTCTGGGATTTTGTTGAGGCTGTATGTGGAAGCGGCCATGTTTTCATCCACCCGATAAAGAAAGGAGTCTGTACCCATTGACTTCTGCGCCTGCCAGAGTTTGAGGCTGCCCCGCGAGCCCTCGCTGTGTTTTCCTCCGTGCTCGGCGTTCTCCGAGTAACTCGTGAGCGTTGCTGTAAGAAAGCAATGGAAGATTTGAAAAAGGGACCTTTTTTGAACGGTCATTGTCATATATGTACATCAGTGATTAGCATTTATTTTGAATAGTAAAACAAGCCACAGAATGTCTCTGACCTATAATGCCGCTGTCTCGGCTCTCCAGGGTGGAGGTGGGACTCGTGATGGATCCGTAGGCACAGTCTCTGGTGCCCATATTACCCGGGGCTCCAGCGGGTAACGTGGAGCAGGGGCTGCCAGGAGGGGGCGACGCTGTGCTGCTAGCTAAACTGGAGCATGGGCTGATCCTCTGGGTCATGGAGATGCACTGAACATCAGAAGAAGGACAATTTCGTCTTCAAAATTTCAGACTTAGAGATTCACAGTAACTCCAAATGTGTTCGAGTGTTTCCCCTGACTTGCCACAAGAACAACACGCAATGAACGAAAACGACAATTGTTGCTTGGTTTCTAATTTGTAGCCCTGGCTTTTCCATCCAAAGGGAAATATCATTGGTTCAAAATCCTACTCCAAGCTGTATTATAAATACAGGTCAGAACTGAATGACCTCATAGCTATATGTGCCAAGATCAACAAATAAACCATTATTATTATTACTACTATTAATAACAACGTCTATTTATTTATTTTTACTTGTTTTTTATTTATTCATTTTATTATTATTATTATTATTATTATTATTATTATTATTATTATTATATGATTTGTATGATTTATTTTATTATTGTTATGATTAATTATATCAATTATATATTATAAGGGAATATAATAAATTATAAAATGGCAAATAATAATGATGATAATTATTATTATACATTATAATAATTTGTTCTTCAAACAAAAAGTAGTTCCAATTATTATTATTATTATTATTATTATTATTATTATTATTATTATTATTATTATTATTATTATTATTATGTTGAGGAATAATAGACAGAAAAACAATTGTGATACTCATATGGAAAGGATATTGCATGTTTTTCCAGAAATACAAAGACTAACAGAACAAATTTGTTTAAGTCATTAGTAAAACCAATTGAACTAGTTTTGTTCAATTCAATATGATAATTTACATAAGAATAATTGTACAAACAACTGACATTTACATGCTTCTGTTTAATGAAGGAGGCCTAATGTTCACTCATTGTTACACCGCAGAACTGTAGCATACAGAAGGATTTTTTTGCTAGATCAGTGCACCACTGCTTGGTTATATATGTGGATCCTATTCCAGAAAAGCAGCACCGTTGAATGACTTTCACACACAAAAATGTCCACAGAAGTGGAAATCTGCTGACTGGTATTTAATGATACAGTCCTGCACCATATTTCTGCTGAGGACTGCACACTCATGTGGAATTATCTCTTTTTATGGCCTGGGCTGACTTAAACAATTTTTCCACAGTGACTCAATATTATGTAATTTAATACAATGTTATTGGCTTTATGGTATATGACTGAGAGAACTTTGAATGTTCAACTCTTAACCAAATGGAAAGAGGAGAGAAATTAGTGTATTATTATGGCATGCTGCGGTCGGCGACAAGACATGAGCTACAAAAAACCCATCTTGGATCATCTTACCCAGTGGGAAGAGAGAGTGAGAAAGACACACTAAGAAACATAAATAGACAAAAAGTATGATAATGAAAGAGTTGCAGCAAAAAAACACAGTAAAGAGGGAGTATAGAAAAGAGACATGGAAAGAATAGTTGGTTAAACGAGTTCATGTCTGAATCTGGATCTGCGGTGGAGACCACATTAATGACTTCATACAGACAGATATGAATTTCAGTCAGTCGTCGAGCACTTCTGTCCAGAAGTTGTTTTAGATGATACGTGTCTCACAACCAAAAGAGACCAAACTACAAACCAAGAGGACTATTTTATGATAATTTGCAGATCACAGCAAGGTTCTGGTTTTAAAACTAAGGTTTAATCCAGGTTTAACACTAAAAACACTGAAAAGAAAAGAAAAGAAAAAAAACTGGCGTCAAAACAATTTTTACAATCAGTAACAGTACAAAGAAACAACAGGAAAAAGTGAAGTAGAAAGACTGAAATAGTATTTTCTTGTCAAACATACACAAATAATCACAAAATATTTCTCTTTTACTGTGAAATTAACCTTGTTTTTCTTTAAATGTGCACTCAGAAATCTTCATTTCTTTGTGTGTAAAACGGTTTTTGATGATTTGAGGCTCACTGTAAAACCACCCACAACGCTAAGTTACAACCGACTGAAAACCCATGAAAAATATTAATTTCACATTTCTTTTCACCACGAACCAGCAGTGGCCTGAAGTCAGATCTCAGACTCAATAACTTCCCAAATATGTCTAAATAGCTCTACACCTTTTTGTCCAATTGAGGGTTCGGTGTGCGTGGGTGAGACTGGCTCTGAACTGGCGTTTCAGAAATTGTGGCCTTTCGGTGACCACACTTGCTTGGCAGGGTCCAGCCTCTAAAATAACTCCGCTCCGCCCAGCTGTGGACGGCAGGAGCCTTGCCTTGCCATGCGCTATACATTCCTGGACTCCACTATGTGTCGGATCAATGAGGTCGAGTTGAACTCAGAACAATTAGGAGGGAATGAAACACTTACCAGTGGAAAGTTAGACAGAATCCAACAAGCGCTACATTCAAGAGCTCAAAATGTCATTTTAAAAACAAATTGAGGCTGTTTCCATTCTTAATCACCGTTAGGATATGTTAAGAGCTTTAGCAAATAATTGTTTTAATTAGGGTTGTCAATTTTGCATGTTAAAGGATTAGTTCTCTTCGCGAATATAAAAATATTCCTGATAATTTACTCACCCCCATGTCATCCAAGATGTTATATTGTCTTTCTTCAGTCCAAAAGAAAGTAAGATCTTTGAGGAAAACATAATGGACTTCAATGGGGATCAACGGGCTGAAGGTACAAACTGCAGTTTCAATGCGACTTCAAAGGACCACAAATGCTCATCTTGCACTAGCTCTGCAATGCGCATCTTCATGCATTACGTAATCATTTATTGGGTGGATTACGACTTCAAAATCATCCCACATCGTTGTTTTACCTTTTTTTTTTTGTAAAGGAGATTTGACTTTCTTTGCACGTTCATATTGTAAACACTGGGTCAGTACTTCCGCTGACATCACACGTGACCTTTCCAACGTGATTATGTAATGCATGAGGTCGAGCTAGTGCAAGACAGGCATTTGTGGTTAAAAATGATGTAAGTAGGGCTGCACAATTAATTGCATGTGAGTTTCACGGCCATCTCATCAGTAAAGCCGATTCTGTGATTAGTAGTAAATCTCCATCACGTGCTTTCAGATGGAGCAGCATTTACTACACAAAGCCATTGTTCACTGACAAGATATGCAATACTGTGTTCATAATCACAGGCAATTCATCTGGAATTATTAACTCGTACAGTAATTGTGTAGCTTGTCAGTGAACTACAGCTCTGTGTAGTAAATGCTGCTCCATCTGAAAGCACGTGATGAAGATTTACTACTAATCAGAGAACCGGCTTTACTGACGAGATGCACATGACAAATCACATGTGATTAATCATGCAGTCCTATATGTACATTATTATTTTTTTTTTTAAACCAATAATCTTGCTAGATTTATTTCCTCTGCTGGGATCCTGTAGAACCCTTTGAAGCAGCATTAAAACTGCAGTTTATACCTTCAACCCACTGATCCCCATTGAAGTCCACTATCCTGGAATGTTTTCCTCAAAAACCTTAATTACTTTTCGACTGAAGAAAGAAAGGCATGAAAATCTTGGATGGCATGGGAGTGAGTAAATTCTCAGGATATTTTTATTGTGAAATTGAACTAATCCTTTAAATGACCCATTATTTGTATTTTGTTTTTTACTTGTCTTATTTAATGTATTGACAAATTTAATTAATTAGATCAAATAATCAGTATAATCAAGCAATCAATTCAATTACAAATATAACAACATTTTTAGAGCGCTAGATTAAATTTCATCTGACATCATTAATATGATATTGCTGTACTGTATTTTGCATTGAGCACATGTTGGATTGAAAGGTTTCGAAGCACTCAAACCCACAAGCAGATGTTGACTGAAGAATCATGGCTAAGATCAATGTGGACTGTAAATAGACTAGTGGCAGGGGTTTCAGCATCTGCTGTCTGAGACATGCCTAGTTAGACTCGAACTGCGCGGATACACCAGCGCAAACTGCTGCTGCTCATCCAAAACCCAGGAACATCTGTCATGATTTAGAGAGCAAGAATATCGGTGTTTCTGAGGACGGGAGCCGCCCACTGACAAAACCCTGCGCTGTAGAGCAGCACCTCCCACCATCACTAGGTCAAAAACTCACTTTAATTACTTTTAAAAGAATAATGAGAGAGACTGGATGGAGTGAGTCAAACCTGAGGGTCATCTTGTTCCTCCATGCTGTACTGTGCTCCACCAGGCCCTTCGTTCACTTTGTCCCCGAGCAGGAACCCCAGGCGCGTCATCAGTGTGTTAGCTGCCTCGTCTACAGACGGAGGAGGACCCAGATCCTGACTTTCTTCCCCTGTGAGAGAATAAAAGAGAACAAGAGAGGTAAAGCCTTTTTATAAAGTATATGTGTATAAAGTATAACCCACCTGATGTTGTGTGCAACAGAGAATTACCTCCAAACAATGCTGCTGTTGCATAACACACATTTGTAAAACAGCAGGGAAGAGGAATATGATTAAACACAATTATAATCACACCAAAATATATATACACTAAATTATATTAATTAATAAAATAATCATCTGCTAGTTAGTTATGCCCAGCAGCACTGGTCCCTCAACCAAGGCTGCATTTATAAGATAAAAAGTTACTGTAAATACAGTAATACTGGATATATTATTACAATTTAAAATAACCATTTCCTATTAGAATACATAGTCAATGCAATTTCTTCCTCTGATTGCAAAGCTGCATTTTCAGCATAATTTCTCCAGTTTTCAGTCTCAATCATTCCCGATATGCTGATTTGCTGATAAAGAAAAACAACTGATTATAATCAGTGTTGAATTCAGAATATTACAAAACATTATGAATGGATTTATACATATTTGTTTTACCTAGCTGAAATTAGAATTAGTAGGTGTAATCGCATATTCGCCATTTCCCAAATCATTCACGGACAGTCATTTTGGTAGGATTTCGAAAAACGGTAAAACGAAGCGATTTTGGCATTCAGAGAAACTTCTAGGCTTCTGGGACAACAAAGGGATTTTTACGATCCTTGCAATGCCACATTGACTAATGCATAAAAGTACAACTTGGCCGTCGCTACCACATCAAGACTTTATGTGGTGCCTTTTTCAATTTCAGCCTCAAGCAGCACCATTGGAATGAAATTTGGCCATTTCAGCCTTTCAGTTCTGCTCACTGTCAAACAACCCCATCATACTTCCTTAAAAACCAAGTGACACTGCAGATAAGGACATGTAAACCAGCCATGCTCGCTGTTGGGAATTAGCAGTGAGACCAGCCCAAGACCTCAAAAGACCCAAACGGTAAAACACTAAACCACCTCACAATCCCTATCAATAGGATGTCTGCGTGTTTAGTGTTTCACCGATGAAGCGTCTGAGCCTGTGCATTCATATACACAGTCAAAGAGACTTCAAAAGAAGAGGTGTGCCACGGTGGCTAAATCCACAGTGAAGAGAGCTTTTTCAGGATTAGTTTTTTTATTTCATGCCTTTCACCTTTCCCCATCAGAACAGAGCTGAAGAGAAGCGAGTGCAAAACAAACTGAGCCTTTCCCAGAAATACGGGGCGAGTTGCTACACCTCTAAGGCACAGACTCATCTTACTGTCAAACCTGTCCTCAGAGACTTGAAATATCTCTCAGATCAACCAAAGCCTCAGGCAGCAGCGGCTCTGCACAGCAGCTACAGTAAGATTTTATAAGTTGCCCTGAAAAGTAACTTTACAAACTGTTTGAAAGAAAAAAAGAATAAATTCTTGGTATAACACATATCATGAGTTCTGAACAAGGATCAGTAGATGCTGTAGCTAAATATGCTAATTCAGTCAAAGCATGTCAACGGCTGTCAGTCTCAAACCCTTAAATGAGCTTAAAAGGAGAATTTCTGGACATCATAGGAGCATATCAATATGCACTTTTGGGCATATACAGTACACGGGCTATTTTACAAATACAAACGGATAATAACATGCTACAGCTATTATGCTAACTAGCTTGGCAGCCATCACCTATGGCTGTGCCTTAACACCTCAAGAGCTGACCAATCATAGTTTACAACATTTCATTTTAAAGTTTGAATTGAAACAAAACGAAACCTGCTAAAATGCTTTTAAATAAATAAAGGCTCCAAAAGGGTGTTTTTGCAGTGATGCCATAGAAGAAGCATTTTTGGTTCCCCAAAGAACCTTTTAGAGTAAAGAGTCCTTGAAAAAACCATTTTGAAGAACATTTAAAAAATCTAAACCTTTTCTTCATTTGGATGTTAAAGGTTGGTTCATGGAACCATTGATGCCATTAAAGAACTTTTATTTTTAAGCGTGTATAAAAAAGCTAATTTAAAAAAATCAATAAAAGTTTTCTGAGTTTCAATTTATTTCAAAATGATGCTATACAATATTTAGGTGCTGTATGTATAGAGCTTACAGTCAACTAAAGTAAAGCTAATGACTCTAATGAAAATGTATTATTTGTTAGATACCAATAAGGAAAAAATCATACAGGTTTTGTAAAAGTGAAGCATTCAAAACAAGAACTTGCCACATTAATAGACGTGTTTTTTATGTGTGCAAGTTTTGCTTCTATGCAGCCACTATTTAAAGCTGTGCAAAGAACAATACGTTTTCCAGACAATATAACCAAGACTACAAATAGGTTTCCTGTTTTGAATTTTGTGTCTCTGTATTAACACGTGGGAATTATTTTTGTTGAACACATTCAATGTATTCTCTGGCAATCACTTTTTTTTTTCAGTATTATTATTATTATTATTATTTGCAGTTGCAACACAAAAATGTTGTCATGGCAACTATGGATTTTCTGAAGATTGTGCTGAAGCATCTGTCTCCTTCATTCATCCTCCAACCAAGCATTCTTCCTAAACCTTTTCCTCCATCAGTCTCTGTTTTTCGCTGTACCTCCGGCGGGATGTATGTCACTTGTGACAGTGTATAATAAAGTTCAGAAACCCACTAATGACACCAGCGGGAGCTGAAATAGCACAACGGTGGAAAGATCTGTTCATTACAAGCAGAACGTCTGCAAGGTTTGTTTTTTCTGTGCTCTCTTTTTATTCTTTTTTTCCCCACAATGTCATCTGTTTCAGAAAAAGCTATGCCTCTTCTCTGGCTCATGGTAAAAAAAAAAAGAAGGAAAAAAGAAAAAAAAACTACTTTTCTGAACTGATGATTGGCAAACATGCCAGCAATGGTGGTTTGAAGGTAAGCTTGAGGATACAAGCAAAAGAAAATATTCAAAAACATCCACATATTTGTGGACCACACGTATCTTAAGGCTCAAGCATAAACAATCATACATGCATACTCATGCATGACAATCTCGAAGCTAAAAGAGCGCATTAATGCACTTCTATGAGTGATGATGAGTCATCTGATAATCAGACAGGCCACAGGGGTGAGAGAGAAGAAAACGGTTAAAAAAAGGATAAACACAAGGTGATTTATGACCAACAGTTTTGTTATGGCTGAGATCAGATAGGGATCATCTCCTAGTCTGATAACTGCCTTCCACACCACCAAGTTCATTCAGAACAGCTAAATAATCACAAAAATGATAAAGATTGTTCATGAATGCTGTTCTGTGACAAAAATACTAATATTGGAAATAGTAAGTAATAATGTTAATATTATAAATATATTATAAATAATAATACTTTAATATTTACCAATTAATTAAATCAAATTAACGATAGCGTTTATAATAAATATTCATACATGAGATTATTTTAATTTAATTTAATTAATAAGCACATTATGCAATTCATTTGATTACATTATTTAATCAATCAACAGCCCTAGCAACCTATATATACAGCAAAGTGCCCTACAGCACAGTGAATAGCATAATGACAAAACCAGTGACGTCACCACAAACCTCAGATGTTTAAGTCGTACGTCTCATCTGTAATGCTCCCATGGGAGCTGGATAAAGTTCCACTCTTTAACTCCACAACATAGCAACAACTTCAGCTCCGCTTCCTGTTTCGGACCCCCCTGGGGGAGGACGGTCCCATGGGAAAACATGATGTTTGTGCTTTCACGAGAGCAAAAATATCAGCACTGCAGGGGTTTAAACCTTGTCATTCGTCATGCCGCTGCCTCTTGCGCTGCATCAGTTATAGGAATGAAAATGCTGATTGGTCCAGTGTCAAAGGTTTGACATACAGCTCTTGCTATGCACTGCTGGGCTTTTAAAATCAGAGGAGAAATCACTGGCGTATAAAAGGCAAGTAATGCCACACAGTCGTTAACAAAACCACACATGCAAAAAGCTGCTAGCATAGCAGAGAATGTAACACTCAGGAAATACGGGGGGAAAAATAGAATCGTTGATAATAGCAGGGTTGCAGTTAGCAAGGCAGGGTGCATTTAATCTAATAATTCACATTTCATTCCATTGCCTCGGACACAGGGTTTCCTACACTTGGGGCAGCTAACAGTTGGCCTACTGTGATAGTACTGAAGCTCTTTTATAGGTTTTTTCTGTTTATTTACTTAATTAAAATATGGTGCATACCCAGGCAAAAGCTGCTGCTGTGATGCTAGGGTGTTATAAAGAGCTAAGCTATTCTAAGTATTTCTATAGATAGATATTGTAAAACAACAGATATAACAACAGACAGATAGAAGAACAGATAGAATGAAAGACAAACAAAAAGACAGCAAGAATGATAGAATGATAGAATGTTAGAATGTTGGAATGTTAAAACAATAGATAGGATGATAGAACGACAGACAGACAGACAGACAGACAGACAGAGCGATAGACAGACAGATAGACAGATTGATTGATTGATAGATAGATAGATAGATAGATAGATAGATAGATAGATAGATAGATAGATAGATAGATAGATAGATAGATAGATAGATAGATAGATAGATCGATAGATAGATAGACAGACAGAGCAATAGACAGACAGACAGACAGACAGACAGAGCAAAAGACAGACAGACAGACAGACAGACAGACAGAGCAAAAGACAGACAGACAGACAGACAGAGTGACCAACAGACAGACAGACAGACAGACAGAGTGACCAACAGACAGACAGAGCGACAGACAGAGCGATAGATAGACAGACAGACAGACAGACAGACAGACAGACAGACAGAGTGACCAACAGACAGACAGAGCGACAGACAGAGCGATAGATAGACAGACAGACAGACAGACAGACAGAGCGATAGATAGATAGATAGATAGATAGATAGATAGATAGATAGATAGATAGATAGATAGATAGATAGACAGACAGATAGACAGACAGATAGACAGACAGATAGACAGACAGATAGACAGACAGAGACAGATAGACAGACAGAGAAATAAACAGATAGACAGAAAGACAGATACACATAGACAGATAGACAGACAGAGCAATAGACAGACAGACAGACAGAGCGACAGACAGACAGATAGACAGATAGAGAGACAGAGACAGATAGACAGACAGACAGATAGACAGATAGATAGATAGATAGACAGACAGAGCAATAGACAGACAGACAGAGCGACAGACAGACAGAGCGATAGATAGATAGACAGACAGAGCGATAGACAGACAGATAGACAGACAGAGACAGATAGATAGATAGACAGACAGAGCGATAGACAGATAGACAGAGTGACAGACAGACAGACAGACAGACACCAAGCACAATCGGATGGGCTGAATTACATCTGCCGGCAAGCAATGCCACTCAAAAAAAATAAAATAAATCCATGTCCGAAAATAACATCCCAAAGCTGGTTTGAGTTAACCAAGCCAAGCTCCGAGGCTCACAGTGAGGAGAAGCCGGCTGCACGATGACAGGGTGGCTGTCTGAACTGGGCGGCACAACTAACAATCCAAGCACCAAGCTGCGGACCGGCTGTGCTGGCAGTTTAGAAATAGAAGGCACGCGGAGAAAAAAAAAAAGAACAACAAAGGGCCTTGCAAACAAATTCTAGGATAAAAAAATAGGCCAGAGAAAAAGCTGGTCTGTCATTGTGAGACATTTTAAGCATGAAAATGCAGTGTCAAATGAGTGGAAACACTAGAGTCTGCTTTCCAGAACTGAATTGGCTGGTTGAGACGGCTAAGCCACACTGGTCTACAGAGAACCTTGTACTACCATGACTCTGAGATTAAACAGATTTCCTTTGTATTAAAGTACCTATAAAAGCACATTTTCTAGCTCCTTTACCTTCCTAAGCCACATTTGATGCTAACAATAAACATTTTATTAATAAACAGTTTTAGTGCAGGCTGAAGCATGAAAACCACACAACTGAAAAACCACACAACTGAAAAATTCTAAAATGTAACCATGACCTTGTTCAAATAGCCTGCAAAACTCCACTCTCTTTGCCTAGAAGACTCAAACCATTTTTGTTTTTCCTAATTCTGAACATGAGAAAGTTTCTCATGTTCAGAAATAGGAAAGATTATCAGAAGACTTAATAAAACAAAATAAAAAAAAGTTTTACATTTAAATAATTCAAATTGAACAATCCAACATAATTATTTTCTTGTAATATGCTGTCATTAAATGTACCCGCAGTGACAACAGCAATAAACATTATGCACTGAAAAAAATGACTTCTTAATTACAGTAGAGTTTAAGTCTCTTGACTCATTTTCCAAAAATATAAAAAAATCTAACAGTCTTTAAAGCAAGATCAATTTACTTGAGCAACAGGATAAGATATTAAGACTTGTTTTCAGACAATGAATTTTTTAACAAGGTTATTTTTACTCGGTTTTAACTTAATAGAGGAACAATTTCTTCTATAAAAATGTCGGGGGGGGGGGGGGTTTCTTCTTCTTCAATGGTGACCAAAACAGTTCAGCTACCAACATTTTGACACAAGTGTGAATGATGACCTTAAAAAAAGTGATTTGCACTGCATTCAGGTTGAATTTAGGTGAACTGACATTTTATCAGTTCTCCCATTCCTTGTCATTGCTATTGGATATGCTCTAGGGTTTGCGCTACAGAAAATGGAAGACAAACATAAAAGGAAAACCGAATATGATAAGAATTGATGATAAAGCGTCCACCCTTTCCCCTTTCCTAATACACTTAGATTTGTTTCCTACCCTCACGTAAAACCATGTATAACCAACATGGAAGTGCTGGCAAAAGCACTGTAGCCTGGACTGAAAAAAGGCTAAAGTTGTTCTGAAAAAACTGTATTTGCCCTGCAGTATGAACAAAACCCATGGGACCACAACAAGGTAAGCGGTACTGATGATGACTGCCATCTGAAGGCCACAGTGGCCTCCATCAATCATCACTCTCGCTTCCTTTTCACCAGCTCACACCATTCACACCTGGTCATGCATACATCTCATCTACTCCAGATCTCCTCTAATCGAGACAGATTACACCCCAGGCGGGTCTCCAGTCCATCTCCATCATCCTAATTGACACCCGGCCCACGCGGGGGCATCGTGTTCCCATGCATCAAAGCTAAAGAGTCGACATGTGTGTTATTGCCAGACAGAGTAAAAAGCATTTGACATTCCAGTCGTCCTCCTGAAACGCCAGAATCATCTTTCTTTCAAGACAACCCTATCTCCATCTCCACCTCACCTTTCTCTTCTTTACTGTCCTCCTCCTCCTCCTCTTCTTCTTCTTCTTCTTCTTCATCAACATCTTGTTGTTCTTCTTCCTCGTTCTCATCCTCACCTTCCTCGTCATCCTCAACTTCTCCCACCCAAACCTCCTCTCCATACACCTCTCTCTGTCCATCTCTTCCATCTCCAACGACACCCTGTGCACCTCTGGGACTGGTGCAGCATCCTGACTGCAGCAGGGACTGATCAGACAGGCTCAGACTGGACGTACAGGCCCGAGACGTACAGCAGAAGTGAGACATCCATTGCCTGAAAAGCGAAGAGGTCCTACTCGGTCTTTTCGACCCTAGGCCGGCTCGTCCAGTGCGGTCGTACGGACGCGATCGCTTCCTCCTTTGCCACGTGCATCTGGCCCTAGTCCCGGCACACGCCTTCCTGACCGTCGAAGCAAAATCCATAATCCAAACCAGTGGTTTTTCTTGCTTACAGCTGGGGTCCCAATCCACAGGAGAACGGTGGGATGGGAAAGTCTAATCTGTGCGATTTAAGGGCCCTTGCAGTCGCAAGGACTCGGCGGAAAATGAGCACCCTGCTTCTTTTCTCCTTCAGAACAGTTTGTGGCTGTCAGTGAATGGGGAGGAGAGGACTCTGACGGCGGTTTGGTTGCTCTGCTGAGCTTCAGAGAAACCGCTGGCTCGAGCTTTAACAGGAACCATGAGGAGTCTGAAGAGTCGGAGTCCAAACACCACAAAGAGAGGGAGGGAGGGAGCGAGAGCAGCAAGAAACCACTAAACCCATCGTTCTGTGTTCCCGGCTCAGTGCAGTTAAAAATGTTGGAAGGGCATATGTCGCAAGCACACATGCAAGGCCTGCACAAGCCGAGAATGAAAAAACATTAAACGAGAGTTTAGGAAAGGGCTAGGCTTACTGGTCCAGAGCATATCCAGGTCAAGAATCCCGGCCAAGCCAGAAGTGACTTTGAGGAAAGCCAACCTCTGGTTTCCGAAAGAAAAGGTCCCCCTTTTCCACTAGAGTGCATGCACAGACTGTAACGTCATTAACATCTTCGGTACCCAAGATAAGAGAGAGTCAGGATGACCCCAAACAAACAGAGAAGAGAACAAAAGTGACAGGCAGGAGCGAAGCAGAAAAACAGATGGTAGCGCTTATGAAGTGTGCAAGGCTGGGGTCAGGTTACGCTGGTGTTGGTCACAGGCACAGAACTGTTTAAACCAAAGGGGCCGGGGTCATGCCTCTCTGACCCTTACGGCACAGAGAGATGGGGTGCCGTAAGCATATTCTATTGGGGGTGAGGGTGTTTGGTCCAAGCAGGTCACGTTTCACCGTAACCCCAAAACACTCGCTTTTATGGCCTCTACTCCAATCAGATATTCCATCCCTGACAACAACTGGCTCTAGAACAGGATTTTATTTATTATTTCAGTCCCACTTTATATTAGGTGGTCTTAACTACTATATGTACTTACATCAAAAATAAGTACAGTGTAGATGATATATACAGTGTATATATAAGAACATGCTTTGTATCAACTGATTAATTTATGTGCAAGTACATTTGAGTTGTTTAAGGAGAGAGAAACAACAATCGATATAAACCTCTACACTCAGAAACATTTGACATTTCTTCAAGAACACTTGTATGCCACACTTTCTTTTTTCAAAACATTGCTGATAAGTGAATACAAAGCTTTTATCATACTGCTAACAATTGTGTAAAAAAGGAAAGCGGGTCTGGGTCAGTCAGTCTATTGAGAAATAGAGCATGTACAAAGACCAACTTTAAATTCAGGGAATGTTGTCTATTGTTAGAAAATTTACAGCTGCCACGCAGATGCAACACAAAATACAACATCAAATCAATGCAGTGGGTTTTAAATGTAGATGTGTTGATGTGGTTAAAATGAGGTTTCATACTCCACCACGTCTCATAGCTTTGATTTAAAGTCGCTTCAAAGAACTGCAAACACATTAAGGAAAAAAATGAGACATGACAAATGTAAAGACAACCGACAAATGCTACTGCTCTTTTTTTCTGAGAATTAAAGAAGCTTCCAGAGTACTGACTCCTTAACCTACATGACACAACTACAACACTTCCTACTGACTTCCTGTGACAGAAACCCTGCGAGAACACTGAAACGGCGACCTGTGGTACAGAGACAAAGACAGACTTCCCACATACTCTAAAATAAAGCATGCACATTATGGGAACAGTGACGCTCTGGATTCTGGCATCTTCTGTGAAACTATCTTGCTCAATTAAGTGTGAGTCTGGACAGTGGGGAACACTTAAATGTAAATAAAAAACAAGAGAAGAGTCAACCCTACTTCCACTGGAGGGGAGAAATCCTTATTTAAGCATACCAAATTACTTTTTAATACAATTTTATTTTTCTGGATTCTTGGTTTTAGAGTGCATTGTTACAGTACATACTTGTCTAACATGTTTTGCAATCATTTATGTGGTTATCCACAGCACAACACCTGTTGATAGAGCTTGTTGGTCATCACTGACTCTTCATGTTGTTCCAAACCTGTATAACTTTCTTTAATCTGTGGAACACAATGAGGACCATCAATTGTTCAATTACAAGCATTCTTCAAAATATCTTCTATGTTCAACATAGAAAGAAACTGGAACAACATGAGAAGAGTAAATGACGACACATTTTTTGGGTGAACTATCCCTTTAAAACATTTATTTATTTTTTTTCACAGAAGAAAGAATGGTTTTAAATGACAGGACAGTCAGTAAATGACTGCAAACGTTTATTTTATCTCTCTACATTTTAAATAACCTCAAATATTCCTTTAAAAATGTGAAAAATCTATCTTCTGGGCCTGCCACACATATTACACAATCATAATTATGACATAATCATCAACTAATCAAAAACGATTTGACATATCTACATAATTGCACACTTAACACTTCCAGATGGATTTTATAGTCCAAGAATTTTTAAGCAAAAGAGAAAAACATTCGGAGTCCCTCATTCCAGTGCAAATATTCCTTTGGGCATTTCTTGTTTTTTTAAAAAAGAAGAAAAGTACTAGTCAGAATGCTTCAGACAAAAACTGGAGAAGATACATTTAGACTTGAGTGCAAAATACATTTATAAGGAAATAAAAAATGTGTAAGGAAGTAAAACAGTGTTTCCTCGTTTAATTGCAATGGTCCTGGGCCATCTGTTGGATTTGTATAAAATAATAACAAGAGCACATACGACAATTGTTTAAATTAAGATGCAGCCAAATATTCTAGTATTAACCCTCATATAAGAAACCGTTTCCGGTCTATTCCAGACTGAGTAGGTAGAGGAAGTCTTGGCAAATAAAAAGCGATAACTCACGTCACAGAAGGTGTGAAAGATTTTGTGGCAGCTCTGGAAAGTGACAAGCGTTGTATTTTAAAGATATCCCTACGATTACCAGACAGCCTCCCACATGGACAGCTGAAAAGATGACAGATCTTCAGCGATCTGTTACTTAATATAATGACAGCGCTTCTCCAATCCTACTCACGCTGTTGAACTGCCAGGACACTTGCTGAAACAGGAAACCCAATACTCATTTACAGGAAGACACCTTTAGATGATCCCAGTGTAGACAGAGGATTCTATGCTGAGATTTTTGCAGAGAGAATTTAGACTCCTCTGGCGAAAAACATATTGAATTCATGTTCAATAAGTGCAATTGCACAATTTTGTTTACATTTAGAAGTCCAGGTTGACACGAACTAAGGTATTAATTAAAAGTATTAATTCATCAGAGGTATCGACCTCATATGATGCTAACCCTGATACAACAAACATAACTACCAAATATTGCTACTAGTGTGACTGCATCATATAATAATTCATGTTAATAGTGTTTATCATCTGGCTGACTACGTCTTGTATTAAGTTGTCAGAAAATTTCTGTCATATGCACATAAACTGACAGTCACCATTGATAAGCTCCTACTAAATTTTGTAGAAACTAAATTTTTTGTAACTTTGCAATGAGTTGTATTGTAAAAAGCACCATACAAATAAACTTGAATTGAATTTAGATTTAAAATAAATTCTCACAAAATGTGTTTTCCTTGGTAACGTATTTATATCACTTTGAAATATACAAAATAAATGTGTACTGTCATGTTAAAACTAACATTTATTTCTATTAATGAAGGAATTAATAATCCACTGATAAATGCAAAAACTGAATGTTTATTATATAATATTATATTATTTAACTTGTTAAATTATATTCTTAGTATGATTTTATATTTAAGTTCATATTGATTATTATATATTGATTATTTTATTTAGGAACTAAGAACAGGTAAGCATTTTTGCCAAGAAGGCGCTTTCAATTATTACATTTCAAAATGAAGTTGCTATTATTTAATCCCAAAAAGAGGTAAAAACATGTTTCACTCCAGGTCTCAAAAACACAGAAGCATGATTTGCAGGATACTGGGTTCAGATCCAGATTGTTATTTTAGAGCTGTGAGAACTAAACTCTGAATGACAGTTTCTCTTGGGCTGCATTTTGAGGCAGTCTACCTCCTCCTTCTGCAGAAAACCTGCCCATTCACAAATCTTTCTTGTGATATTAATGCATAAGAATATCCAGTTCGCTATATTCAGCATATCCAGGAAACAACACCGGAGGAAGTCAGCACAAGCTAAAACAATCACCACAAAAAAATTCCTTCTTCATAAGCAATAATCAGCATAAACATCGGACACACAATTATTTGTTTCTTAAATCATAATTATTAGCCGTGATAATTACATAAGAAGTCATTTTCTCAGAATGCTATTAAATAGCAAGAGCTTTGATGCCCTCCTGAATGCCAAGCATTTTAACAGCACATTCAAACCTCTCTCTCACACTTGCTTGTGTGGATGCTTTTTGTGTTGGTTCGGTCACAATACACAACAGCTGGTCGGTCCACGCACCCAACAGCCGTCAGAACTCATCCGTCATGATTTGTACACTGTGATTCTATTTTAACGAAGAGTGACGGCTCATTCATGTCTCTGGTGATAAGGTGGCACCAGGGAGCAAACAGCACTCGACAACAACAGGCATCCTCTAATGATGCGGTTAAGATATGTAAAGCTTTGCACTGGAGATCAAAGCATCTTAGACCGTGTCAACGGTTGCCATGATTAGTTCCGTTTTCTATTTGATCTATGTCCATTCTATGTATATCATCATCTGTATGCAAATTCTAGTTACTTAGCAAAAGATTGCCAAAGGAAACTATAATTGTGACCTGTGTTGGCAAAATGAGTCATAATGAGTTATTTTTATCTTTTCTTTTATTGTTTGATTAACATGATAGAGACAGACAGCCTATAGTACTGTAAGTCCTACTGCACGGATCTGATATAATGTTACACAGCTGATGTTTTAACCCAACAGTTCCACAAATGTACACATATGAAATAACTAGTCTACATAAATACTGCAATTCTGTGTATACCGTATGTGTATGAATCAGAATCGCATCTTTATGAGTGTGATTCAGTCAGCGGTGGTGCGAGAAACAAGCAGAGAAAAAGGTACTCCTCGTACAAATAAAGATCATTTTAGATGTTTAATTACTACTAGGAGCATTGGGATCGCTAGACGAGGGCTAATTTGTGTGAAACACTGAAATTCGATTGCTTTTTCTTTTTTGTCTGTGTTTCAAAAATAGCCAGCATGGATCACAATTTAACATTTTTCGAAAAAATTGTGAGTGGTGTCCAAGTTACTAGTTACTGGGGTTATATTATTATGCAAAGCCATAGAGTTTCATGGAGGAACTGCAAGGAGTATGTGAGCTGATGAAACTTACAAAATATAATAATAATTAAAAAGCACAATAAATACAATTTAGTCGAAAATCTAAAAATAAAACACTTATTTAAAAAATAAAATTGTTTACCTGCATGTACTGTAATATGACTATTAACTCACATCAGAGAACTGTGAACATAAATGTGTAGATAAATAACTGAAATATTCATTTAAAAACGCACTGGTGCTTCAAGCAAATATATTAGGTCAATCCATAAAATATCAATGGAATATTTTAGTCCATTTCAGCATCTTCCAGGTGAAAACTACATGTAACAAAGCTAAATATTGGCACACACCCAGCCACACAAGTTGAGGAATCATTCACGACCGTCTCACAAACAACACGGGATGAGTTACGCGCCAAAGTTGAAAACTTTTGGAGTCGTTCAAACCACCAACCCTAAGAATGAGCAATAGAAACAGTGATGCTTGACAAAACAAGTCCATCCGAACCAACGAGAACAAGTGTAAGTGACAATCAGAGACAAGAAGATTGGCAAAGTCCTCACCGCTTTCATCCAAAAACAGATCTCGCCTCGTCCCTCCTCACAACCAGATCAAATCCAACTCCACATGTTCTCTGGGTTTCAAGCAAACTGCTGCTGATCTGAAGCATCTACTCCAGTGATCTTGAGAAACTGATACTCAAGATGAGAGAAGAGGTGAAAGGAGAGATTTTGGAGGAGGTGGTGGGGGGGGGGGGGTAGGAGGAGCAAAAGAGAAGGTTGGAACAGGGATGGAGAGACAAACAAACAAAACAAAGAAACGTAGATCATGGCACATGTGGAAGTCACAGTGCCACCTGAGACAGGAAACGAGAAGGTGTCACGCTTCCAATGATATCCCACGTCTCTGGCTGCTTACACACTATTTCCAGCCTCCAGAGGAGAGGTGCCACAAGAAGAGCGAGAGAGTGAGAAGAATGAGAGAGAGTGACGAGGACAACAGTGAGCCCAGGGAGACACGTCACTCATTCAGAGATGGGGTGGTCATGACAATGTGCCGCTTAAAGCATCGGAGGTGGAGTCTCACTATATGAGATACTAACACACATATGAATGAATGCTCCCTTCTCCATCTGTAATAGGAATTATTTGGGAACTCCTCGTGATATCCATTTGTGGACAGATACAAAGCTCATTTTAAGTTACTGAACTGAGAGGCTCAAGACCCAAACGTCAGCCAATCAGAACAGCCCAAAAGATGTAAGGACTCATTTGAATATGAGAGTGTCAGATGCACACACACAAACACACTTAGTCAGACCAGCTTATTAACACACGGAGTGTAAAAACCAGTGCATATTTTCTAGCTTTCACACTCCGTCCACTCTTTACTGTCATATGTCCCAGTCAAAGTAATAATTTTCAATGCAACACAACAATCAACATTCATTTTTTTAAATCACCGACCCAGTCATTTAACCATTTAAGTCGTAAAAAAACAGCTCTTAGATAAAATGTTGCAATAAAGAAATTAGTTTAAATTCACCAATTTATTCTCATGTATCTATTTGTTCTTCCTTCCACTCCTTTATCTGTTTGGTTCCTGCGAAACATTTATTATTATTATTATTATTATTATTATTATTATTATTATCTATGTTGAAAACAGTTGTGCTGCTTAGTATGTTTGTGCAAAATGTGATAATGTGAGAACTATATATTATATAACAATATAATATTTTGCAATATTATAAATGTCATACATTTGCTGTCACTTTTGACACTTCCAATGCATTCTGGCAATAAATGAAAAAAAATAAAATAATTTTTTTTTTAATTTAAATAAAAACACAAACTTACTGACCCCAACTTTTTTAACAGCAGTGTATTCACTCACTCACTCACTCTTCAGTGCATCTGCTCACTCTTTTATTCAACAATCTATCCACTCAATCATCCATTTATCCCATCAGTACACCAATACACTCACTCACACATCTGATCTATTATCTATTAATTCTAGAATTTATCCATTCGATGCACTATTTATTTAATCCATTGTCTCCTCCATCCATCCACTGACTAAGAAAACATTTAATGCAAATAATCTGAAACAGGAAGCCTAGAATTCACATATAATACAAGCCACAGTTATGCTTTAACTAGAAAAAATGCAGGTTTAACAGATTGTACCAAAGTTGGCAAAAGGTCACGTCCCTTATTTATTAGGGGAGGCTAATAAGCAGTAAGAGTATGTGTGTGTGCATGTTTACCTGTATGCAATTTAAACCCCTCAGAATGCTGGTGATTAATGTGATTGCACTGGTTACGATGGCTGGGGAGGTCAAAGGTCATTGTTCAGTCAGTGGGACGGAAACAGTTGCTTGGCAGTGATTGCCATCATTAGGGTGGAAATGTAGATTCCACTTCCAGGAACTCATTCTGACCAACAACAACAAAAAAATGGGGGCAGGAAAAATCCCTGAAATGTTTCAACTGGAGAATAACTCCAATGCGGGTTACCAAGACTATCCATCTGGACTGCCATGAGATCATGAGACCAGCTCGAGTCTCCCTCCAGCTCCATCAGTAATTGCAGCTTAAGTCATTCAAGACAAAGACACTAGATTTTATCTTAAGCCCATTAAACTGTAGAGCACAAGCGTGGGGTACTTTTTTTTTGGGGGGAGGGGGGGATCAGGACGGCTGTGCAAACACACACACACACACACACATCAGTATGAAATAAGAGCAAACCTCTAATAGCCAGTACAAATCTAATGGACAAGAATACAGTTTTACCCCGCTGCCTTAAAGGAGTAGTTCACCCCCTCATTTAATCACCCTTATCTCATTTCAAGCCTGCAGGACCTTCTTTAGTGGAACACCAAGAATGAATCTTTAAATACAATCCTTGCCATCTTTTTAACACGAACTAAGACTATGTTGCGGTACAATACAATATACTTTATTGTCTCCTTATAGAAGTTTTTATGTCCATACAGTAGGGGTGTGCCGGTTTCAGAATTGGTGATGACGGTTATGACGTGAGTCAAATGTGACGGTTCATAACATAACCGTCGGGGGGTGGGGTGGGGGGGGGGGGGTTAGTGGATCTACCGTAGAGTCAATTGGTTGTTCTTGGAGATAGCGGGTTAACTCCGTGTCAGCGCGCGCTCTGATCGGTAAAGGGGCAGAGATTTCACTCCTCCATTTATTAAGGAGATCGGTCACAAAACTCATCATCCGAGCCAACGTTTTTTGAGCAAATTTCAAAGCCGCATCCGCCCGCCATCCACTGATTGTTTTGCGGTCTATGGCCATGCAATGCTTTGCTGATGCGAGTCGCAAAAAAAATGCCATTGTCTGTTCTAGAAAGGATGCAGCAAAGATATTTAATGCTAATGTATGAGGCATAGGCCTACGCTGAGTTTCATTTACGATGAGATGAGCTCTAGTGCAGTGCAAGTGAACGCGGCGCGCTGGTGCTTCCATGTCGGTTATCATTGTCTGCTATTTGCTTTTTATTTATTAAAATACATGCAATTGGTTGATGAAACATTTATTAAAATTAAGACAAAATTTGTACAAAACGAAATTCGTTTTTAAGAAAGGTTTTCTACAAAGCAAAATTTTATGAAGTGGTAAATATCATGTCTGACGATTTACAAAACTTCATTAAGTGGTAAAAACCATGTCTCCCGATATATTGCGCATCTTATGATCCTATCTAAAAAATGTTTGTAAAAAATATTTTAATGACACGGTTTTGGCGGTTATAGAGTTCTAATGACGGTGTTCAACTATAACCGCCGGTCTCACAGTTATATACTAAGCGTCACACCCCTACCATACAGTGGAAGTCAATGGGCACCAGTGTTCTTCAAAATATCATCTTGTGTGCTCCATCAAAGTAAGTCAAATATGACTGCAATGAAATGAGTAAATATTGACAGAATATCAATTTTGGAGAGAACCATCCTTTAATGATTAATCCAAGAATTGGACTGACCAGGTTCACAATGATACACAATGTTTAATAGTCTGAGGCCCCGTCCACACGGAAAAGGAGCTTACCCTAATCCGATCATTTTTTTCCTTGTCTCAAGAAATATCCGCATCCACACGAAACCGCAAAATGATGTAGTATACATGCCAGACCAGTATGTGGCGCTGTAATTCTGCCACAGAGATACACTGCAATACATTTATTAATCTTTGTTAATGTCAGTTAATAAAAAGACAATCGCTCCGTATTTGTTCATGTTTTTGTTGCTGTTACGTGACGTAGAAGTGTCTAACTAGGGGGGAGACGTGGGCTGATGACGTAATAATTTCTGAAAATATACGCATTAGCCGTCCAGACGAAAACGCAAAGACAGCGTTATCAAATTTATCCACTCTGGGACCCGGTTTCAAAAAATAGCGGTTTCACCTGATGAAAACGCCGGATCAGTGTGGACGAAACGCCTATCCGATAAACAATTTGTGCGTATTCACAGAAACGCGTCTCCGTGTGGACGGGGCCTTATTTTGCTGAATAACAAATTCATTTCACACAAAGCACTATAGTATAAGAGTGGAAGAGTAATACAATATAACAATATATCATACCATACTGTAGATATTGTACGTATATCAAGCAGTCAGGAGAATTAAATGAAATATTAAATGAAGATTATCGTGGAAGGAAAACGGTCAGTGAGCCAATGTTCGGTGTAGCACTTGGCTGGATGAACAATACAGGACACGGCAAGAGAAGGAAATCACACTCTCCGTGCTGTCCTGCTTCCAGGAGAGTGTGGCTGAAAACAAGTCATTGTGTTGGGAAGGAGCTTCCGCGGACAGGACTGGACGGGACGCGCTCACTGGAACAACTCGGAAATGATAAAAGCAGGAAAAACAATGTGTGGATGGAAAAGCTACTGGCGGTGATCCAGGCTCACGGGGGGAGATGGAGCAGCCGGGGAAGTTAAAGAGAGGATACAAACAAAAACATGAACTCAGTTCACTAAGTAAATCCTATTTCTAATCTTTCACCACTTTACTTTAGAGCAGGAAAGCACAGAAAGGCAGGAACAAATAGAGGGAGAAAAAAAGGGTCAGTGGCCATATATATATAAAAAAAGGGCATGCTTGCTAAGGCTGCAAAGGGAAGCAAGAGGGCACACTGAAAACTGAACGGGACAATTTCATATATTTTATAGAGATTTCTCCCGGCCTTTATTCTCTGTAATAATAGACAAGAAACAACAGAAATGTTTTCAGCTTACTGTCTGACTGAATACAGTGTTGCTGAACTGCAACTGACAGCATTTGCTGAAAACAACATGACACTCTCTGAGGAGGCGATTAGCATTTCTGAAACATTAACAGAGTACTAACAGTCCTTCAGCTGAACTACTTCTCCGCAGAGAGAAAAAAAGCAAGAAGGAAAACTGAAGGATGAAAAGAATATAATTAGTGCACCCTTGTGGCTGCTAACAGAAGTGCAGTGTCAACGATAAAAGCATCACAAAGTACGGTCCTTACACAGACAGACAGACAGTCAGATACTTTGAATGTACATTTTTAACACTAATTAACATGTAAATTGACATATCTAAAAATAACACACTGATACTTGTTTACCTCTCAAACACACACACACACACAAACTCTTTCACACTCTCCCTGTGTGTAAGGTGGAGGCATTTGTGCTCTCAGTAGGAGTTCTGGCATTCAGCTGGAGTGTTTGGGATGGGAAACAGGAGGTGGTTCTCGGTGACACACACACACACACACACACACACACACACAAGCAGTGTTACCTGGCAGTCTCTTGAGCGGCTGGAGACGCATGTTGAGGGCCTGGTGGGACAGCAGAGGGGACGAGGGGAGAGAGCGCGACACGCCCTCCATGATCCGAATGTGCTGCATGCCCTCGGTCACCGGGAGAGGAGGGACGGCGTAATCCCCCTCGAACACACACTCGCCCTCCACAGAGTCACTGCCTGCAGAGACACAGAAAGAGATGGAGTCCCGAATGAAGCCAACATTCTAATTCTTCATGTTAGCAAGATACGTCTAACAGACCAATCATACGAGCACAAAGAAGGCTCATTTGCATACTGGAGTCACAAGCGCGCACAGTTAGTCAGTTCAGCTTATTAACACCCCTCTATCAGTGCTCCTGAAAATACGACACCTCTTTAGATTTAGAAACAGAGCGAAGATGGACAGCAAGAAAGAAAGACGCCTGTAGCCATGTGAGGGGACATCACAAACACTGATACACTTTTGCTATTTTGATTCTGTGCTAGTTTGGTTAGCAAGATTTTTTTCAAACTACCTCTGCCATGACAGCAGAAGAATGTGACAATAAAATACATTTTTGCTAACCTTGCTGGTAATTCAACAACAAAGCACAGGGTTTATTTCAGACTTCAGAACTGATTTGACATAAATATGCCAAGTGCTCAGGGAAGGAAGCAAACTCAAAGCATCAACTGGAAATTGATGATGCAGATGAGCAACAGGAATCATGACTCATCGGTGAAAGTTGTAGAATGACAGATTGACGACTGAACAGACCAAATGAAGTCAGCAACATTATTCAAGGGATTCACGATTTGAGTCTGATTGCTTTTCGAGCTGTTCAGAATTTCTTTTTGATGCAGACCGATTTGTTTAGTGCACCGTATTGTTTGATTTAGGGCTGAAATGAAATAAAAAAAAATCAAATAAAGTGAAAAGATAAGAAACACAATAAAATAAAATAAAAAATTAAGAAATAAAATAAAGCAATTAAAGATAACAATGACTATTTTCTATTTTGACATATGTTAAAATTAATTTTATTCCTGTGAATCTGTTAGTAGCCATTACTTCAGTTTTCGGTGTCACATGATCCTTTAGAAACACTTTATGATGATGATTGGTGATCAAGAAACACTCATTACTATGATCAATGCTGAAAACAGTCATGCTGCTATTTGTGTGAACTGTGGTGAACTTTTGTTTTCTTTTTTTTTTGATGATGATGATTTATTCTTTGATAAATAGAAAGTTCAAAAGAAGAACATTTATTTGAAATAGAAATCTCTTGTAACCTAAATCTTTACTGTCCTTTTTGATCAATTTAATGTGTCCTTCCTAAAAAAAAAGAATAAGAAAAAAAGTAATAAATATTAATGAAAGTATTAATTTTGTTCTAGAGATCTCATTGAAAACTGTAACTGAATAAATCAAAATGAATAAATGCCAACTTCTGTATATAAGATGACAGTGAAGAAGCCCATTACAATGCAGTGTGTCTTATTTGTGCCTGCATTAAAAACACCACCATGGGTCTTTCATTAACTACCAATTCAACTCCAAATTTGATTTGTCGCAGCAGGAGGAGGCTGGAGTGCATTTAATCACACACATGTGACTCTCATCAGACCTGTGAGATCAGAGCGATGTGAAAAACACTGCGAGTCTCACTCTAGTATGCTTCCAGTATTTACTATTCACAGAGCCCAGTAAACTTACCATGTTTGTGTTTGTGTGTGTGTGTGTGTGTGTGTGTTTGCACTGCTGGGGTTGGGTGGGGTCTGGACTCTGCTGATGTCAAGCAATCTCTGTTCTCTCTCTCTCTCTCTCTCTCTCTCTCTCACTACAGATTCCTCAACCCATATTCTCCTCCATCCTTCAGCCCCACCCAACATCCTCATCATACACTCACTCTCATGCATTTCACATCGGATCATTTCTCCCATTTCCTCTCTCACAGCACTTCAGCATCTTTGCCACAGCATTTGATCAAATAAAACACAAGTGTGCAGATTTCCAGCTCTCCAGACATCACACTCGAACGAAAACGTCCAAATAAATGCTGTGTAGGCCAGACTTGAATCTAAAGCATCAGAACCACACCCAAAAAATGTAATCTCATCATTATTCTCCGTCCTGAAATGGGGCAGTTTCATGATGCAAGACTCCTCCGGGACTCTCTAAACACTCTCACATTCGCTCCGTCCTCAGCAGAAGAGGAATAAATCTCCTTCAGAGACACGACGAGCTGTCAGATGCGCAATCGCTCATTGTGTCTCCCTGAATTCGGAGCTACTGCAGTGCAGGACGTGGACTGAAGCGAAATGCTTTTACACAAGCAGACGGCAAGAGAGCCGAGGCAGAGCGAGCAGATCGAACCCTCGGGCGTTAATCATCACACTCTCTCCGCTTCAGTGCGGCAGAATGAATGAAAGCCAGGGACTACAATGAACAAGCAGACTCCCAATCAACAGAAACGTAGTGTGTCTGGTTTCTGCATGAGATTGTTTGAGGAGTTTTCTGTTCTGTCTGAATTGGCAGTGTGTGTCCACTGCAGCTATAGGCTGCGTCATAGGATGGCGTCAGACAGGAAGAGGCCATGTTGTGCCCAGTCTGGCCACAGTGACAGATGGCACAGACAGGAAAAGAGGATAAGAGAGGAGAGACTGATGAATGAAGCACCCACACATACAGACAACACCGACACACACTTCACGTGTCACTGTAGTTGTGGTATGTTTCAGTTCACTAACACTATACTATAGTTCCACTATACTGCCGCCCCACAAGGTGACTGAGGAAGGAAATGGATAGAATGACACCAAACAAAACATGCATGTCTACGCTAAAAGCACACTGAAATTCAATGTAATGCACATTCAGTTGACAGCCATCATTTTCGCTGCACTGCAAAGCACTTTAAACAGTGTGTTTTATACTGTATGTTTGGGTCAAGTGAGAAACCTGATTTTGGTGGTCACATCAATTTAAATTAACCAAAGAGATTTCATATACATCTAAGAATTATTTTATAGACATACAGTAGAAAGCACAGTACATTTCTTTTAGTTGAAAAATTATTTTATTTGAAAAATTAACATTGAGTTTAAAAACCATAAAATATTTAAATGATTATTTATTTTTATTAAATTAATTTAATAAAATGTATTCTTTAGAATTCTTAAAAAACATGCATGTTTTTATAGACATAATATTATAAAAAACTATTTATTCAGAAAATTAATGTTAAAATCATTTTATAAATAAAATACATTATTTTCATTTATAAAGATTTTGTTACCTCTATATTTTTATTTATATATTTTCATTTTAATTGTATTTATAAATTATGTTATGCATATAATTTATTAGTTAACAAAGAAATTATTTATTATTTATTTATTTATTTGAAACATTACAATGTAAAATGTTAAAAATCATATAAATGTTCAAATTAATTTGACAAAAAATAAGCATAAATGGTTCAGGCATGTTTTGTATAAATACTTCTAAATGCATACATTTGTATAAATTCTATATAATTTTTTTTTTACGTTTTTACATGCACAAATATGTATAAATAAAAAAACTGTATATTATTCATTTTTTTATTAATGAAAAATATGAAATGCATTTTATTTTTACATCATTTTACATCTATTTTTAAATAATAAACATAAAGAGCAGTTCTTAAGAAGGTGGAAATGTGAGGATATTTCAGGTACAAAACCCAAATTCAGATTTTACAAAAAGGGATGTAAATGATCAGCAAATCATTCTTGTCTCAGCTCTACAGATGGACAGGAATTCGTTAAATTCCCCAATTTTTGACATTTTATAAACATGTACTCTTATGAAAGGCTAGGAATATTAAGCAATGCCTTAATTGTGAGGTTTTGTTGGTTTCTGATTAGTCTGCAGAGTGATCAGCAGACACCTGCTCTTATGAGCATCTCAGGGGTCCGTCTCACTTCTCTCATGTCCCATGACCGTGGTGGGATTGAGAGCCATGGGGGGGGGGGATGCTGTGTCACAGAGATGACACTCTGAGGAGTACTGGGCCTTCGATGAGGAAAAGCAGCACAAACCGTGCACACATCAGAAAAGAGGATTTACACAAGATGAAAGAAATCCAAGTGGGAGAGAGGTGAAGAGGAGGAACAGGCTTAAAGGTGTGAGAAAGAGAGAGAGAGAGAGAGAGCAGGAGCTTATATTCACCCCTCACTGAAGGATGGGGAGGGTTGGATGGCAGCGGGTGGAGAAGGACCTGCTTACTGTTAAGAAGAAAGGAAGAACAGTAAGTGTATTATAACATCACACTCACATAGCCTTTACGTCCAACCAGTGTGTTTAAAATTATTCTACTGCTTTATAAAGGCTCTCAGCATCTCAGCATCACATGTTTGGTGAAAATGTAAGGCAGCACAGAAAGTCTGCTAAAACTGGGATTTGAAACTGAGTTGCCAAGGCAACATAAATTGCTAAGCATCACCAGAGATGATGCTACAGTCGGATACACTCAATGGATGACTAATTGAGAGAGCCACTTCCAATAATTAGCTATCAATTTACTCATTTAAAGCAATTCAAATAAACAAAATAAATAGACAAATTAAAATGGGTTATTAAAATGGGTTATTAAATTCATATTTAATATCATATATATATATATATATATATATATATATATATATATACACACACATTTTACAAATACATTTTTTTTGTTTATTATAATTTTTTTTCATTTTTTTTTTCTACAACTAAAATACAAATAACAACTGCATGCAGTAAATTCATCAATAAACCAAATGAATAATATATCTAATAATATCTAAAAATATATTGATGTAAAATGAATGTTTAAAATGCAATTAACTCCATAAATTAATTCATTAATATAACGGACTAAATTATAAATTGACTTTTAAAATTATTTAGTTTAATTATCATCTAAATGGCAGTTAAATGTAACATTAAAACATTTTTATTCATGTATTACATTAATAAAGCAGGTTTAAATGCAAAAAAACAAATTGTAATTGCTAATAAAAATGCAAATTTTATGTTTACGTTTACATTGAATGTAATGTTACATTTAACCACATTTAAACAGTCATACTTTCCATTCATTTATAAACTAATGAATATCCACCTTTATATTTCCCTTAAGAGTAGACATGGCCGTTTTTAAATTGAATGTGTCTGGACACTTCCAGCTACTTTTATCTGTACAAAACAGCTTGCTTTGCTGCTTGCAAACTGGTGTATCTTTCCATATTATTTTAAAGTATTATATTAATTAGAAGCACACACTGGTTTGTAGTGCAAACAGTTTTACTATTTACTGCGCTTTGTTATTCTTCACTTAAATCCCTACAGCAGCTAATAAACCAGAAGTCTCACACATTCACAGAATACTATTTATTTGTCAGTTTGAACAGTAGTTTATTGGCGTTTATTTTCTTAATTTATAATTGAATTCATTATAAGTGGCAGTTCTAGTCCCTCGCAGTTATATGTGGAGACATGAAGCAAAAAAAACAAAAAAAAAACAGGTTTTAGGTGACAGCTGCCTATGTAGAGAGCAAGGCTGTCTAGCTTTTTGGCTGTCAGATTAAGCTCTTTTTACTCTCTTGAAACCACTTCCAAGATGTCTGCTTTAACTTGAAAACCCTCTGGTTAAATTTGCAAACTGCAAATGGAAAAGTGACTCTTAAGTAAAGAAGTAAATCATTCCTGTGAATCGTATACTGTACAGCCATAAAGCCCCTTATCAGAGAGCACACATTGAGGGGTAAAAGAACAACACCGATTGGGAGCTAATCAGTGCATACTGCAGATTCTCTTGTACTTTATTACACGAGTATTTTTACAGCCTCTCGGCGAACACACACATCCGTTATGAGCTGATATGAGCCCAGTGGGAGCCAGAGAGCTGCTCTCTTATTCATGTAGGCTGATAGCAGAACCTGAGCCCGGATCGGCCCAGTGCCCTTGAGCCTGGAACAGAACCATCTCTCGTCATCCAACCGCACACTGACAGAGCCTGGAAATAATCCCACAGATACCGACAGAGACAACAGGATCATTTCCCACAAATCCCCACTGAGAGCTTTGTTGTCCTGCGTGAAACGAATATCATCAGGAGCTTCATTTTATGTTCTTAAGATCACACGTCACGCGGTTCGACAAGAGCGTGTGCAAAACATGTCAAATCACAGACCCTTTGTGTTGTCTCCGTGACCTTTGCTGGCATTTTAATCGTCACGATCAGAACGGTGGCGCTCATGTGGCCGATGCAGGTTTGAGTCTGGCTCCTAATATTTCCTCAAGTACATGCAATCATTTCCTGTCTTACTACTCTGCTTTCAAAAGGAATCAAATGCACTGTTTGGATAGGATTTATTTTGTAAACAACCTCTGAGTTACAATTATTAACACAGGACATCTTTGGTTTCATGTACTGGGATTGGCAGGATTAGACATAAAATATTAATATTATGTATGCACAGTAGTTAAGGGAAGGAATAGATTTGGATGGAGTCAAAATTACATCCAAAGCAAGTTCTGTGAATAAATAAATAAACATTTGTCGTCTATAAATGAAATACTTTTATTCCGCCAGTTTGCATGAAATTGATCAAAAAATGAGAGCATTTTTAAATGCATCAACAACAACAAACATATATTTCAAATAAATGCTGTTCTTTTGAACTTTTTATTCATTAAAGAATCCTGAAAAAAAGTATCATGGTTCAGAAAATTTTGAAATTAAAAATACAGCACAAGTGTTTTTAACACTGATTAAAATAAGAAGTAAATCAGCACATTGGAATGATTTCTAAAGGATCATGTGACACTGAAGACTGGAGTAATGATGCTGACAGTTCAGGAGGAAATCATATTTATAAAAATATATTAAAATAGAAAAAAAAAGTTATTTTAAATTATAATAATATTTCACAATATTCGTTTCTGCTGTATTTTTAATCAAATAAATGCAGTCTTTGTCAGAATAAGAGAGTACAGCACTTTAAAAATAAAATAAAATAAAATAACCAACCCCTTACTATTGAATTCTAGTGTATACACAAAACTAGCAAATAACCACCCACAAACTAACCCACAATCCCATTCATCAGTGGATCTGATCCAAAACAATTCCCATTCTGACGCTGCATCTCTTAGCCAGTAAACAGCATGTATTCCTCCTCCAGGTCCTTCCCACTCTACATGGCATTTTACCAATAAGGTCATAAAATGATGCAGAATTTCTCTCAGCAAGCTAAAGAATTAGCAACCATCGGTGCCGTCCTTTAGCATCTCATTCTGGCTCTCTAAATATTCTTTGACCTGTAGAACAAAGGTTTCAGGTGATCTAAACTGACACTCTCCACAGAAAGCCTTCCCGTGGCCACCCAGCAGCTGCCGCCGAACGCACACATAACCGCGGACAGGCGCTGTGTGTTGTGCTTGGATGGCAGAGAGCCATCGCTCCATATGGTGGCCCAGTTCCACCGCGACACTAGGGACGTTCCTCGTACTCCAGGACCTTCGGCCCGTCCTCCACATACTACCTTCATCCATTAACTCAACCGTGCACATTTCTTCATTCACCCATTTGCTGTTCACATCACATCATCCCTTTTTCACGACTTCGGTAAAGATCCAATTGAGATGTTTCGTAAGTGACAACATATATGAAATGAGAAAGAAGTATAAAAGATCGATGTGCATTAGAGTTGAGTGAGAGCTGAGCGGCTATAAACCACCGAGATTCAACATGATCTATTTCAAAGACTCCTCACACCAGCGTTTCAGACATCTCACATCCTCTATTAGGATTCAGATTCTTCCCCACTTTGATCCTCCTAATGAGACTGCCATTTAGAGCTGACCTCACAAAAGCTTTTACCTGCTTTTTAGAGCTGTGTGCTCTATTGCTCATACTTCGGGAATACGTTTAACTTCTGCACCATTTGTGCTATACACAAGTGTCCCTTTTGCTTAAGGAAATGTGTGTTATTACTTTTCTAAGTAACAAACACTGTTAAAAAGTTTGGGGTTATTATGTTGTTGTTGTTGTTTTTTTAAAGAAATTAATACTTGTATTCAGTTAGGATGCATTCAATTGATACAAAAATGTTTCAAAAGGTACTCAATACATGCAGCAAGATATTTTAAAAATGATCCATGGTGTTATTATAGTAAAAGAGTAGTAACCATATTTTTTTTGGCAAATTTATTACCATTTATATAATCAGTTTTACAGCAAAACCCTTGGTTAACCTATGGTTAGTGTAGCAAAGTCATGGTTAATTTTGATAAGGGTTAATCCACCTGCTTTAAAATGTGGTTAATGATTATGGTCAAATATTACAATAAGGCTCTATTTATTAAAGTTATTTAAAATAAATTAGTTGTACAATACTTCTGCATCATCTAGGTCATCTTAAATGTTAATTTTAAAACAGTAGTAAACTCACTTGTGAACTAACATGAATGAACAATATTTTATATTAAGTAACATAAGATGAATAAAATGCTGTAAGAAATATAAGGCTCATTTTTAGATAATGCTAGCTAATGCATTAAATAATGTGAACAAATTAGACGGCATTGTAAAGTACTACTATAATTATTTTAGGAATTAAGCAGACTGAAATTACTGTTGAAATACTCTCCATCCTTGAATTGGATCAAACACATTTTTCATTCAGACAAAATAGCAAATGGTGTTACTGAAATGTTTTTTAATAATAATCCCCCCAGATTTGTATTATGCTTGACCAGACACACTTTCTTAGATTGGTGGATGTTCACTCCTCATTGAAAGATGTGAGCATGGGTTCAGGCATTCACAGTGGACTCACAAGTGTACTGCAAAAGTAAGTGTGTGTGTATCTAGAAATGCGATCCTCGGGTGTAGTCTGCCACTGATGAATAATTTAGTCTTTTCTCTGGTCTCACACAGACTTCTGCAGAAGAGATATTGGAAGAGTCAAATAGATATCCCTCTCTTTTTCTGTTTTCACTCTCTCTCATTTCAGTCGAGGCGGTCTACATCCAAACGGACCCCTTATCTGGCGGTTACTAGTCAGGCCCAGCTGCCCGCTGCACATCAAAGTTAACTCCACCAATCTACAGAAACACCACCAGCCAGGAAACCATCCGGCCCTGTCCTGTTAGTACAGCTGTGTAGCTAAAAGAAATCATATTTTGCAGACAATATTAAATCTCTATCTCAGTACATGTCTCTCTGAGGGATTTTTAGTCAAACAAAACTCAAATGGCTAAATCCAAAATGTTTAAATGCAATTTAAAATGCAGTAAAATACAGTGAGAATAAAAATAAAAATCCAGTTGATTATGATGATCAAATTGATTTCTTTTTGAATTATGCACAACTATAACAATAAATAAATGTATATATCTTTAATTAAATAAGCTGTAGTTCTTAAAACCGCCACATGGAGACTTCAATAGACATTTTTAGCAAATCAATTTTAAATCTATTGACTGAATTGGGCTGTTTGGGGCCATTTACAAAAATGAATTTAACTCCTGTCACATTTTTGCAACGGAATTTAAAACTTAAAATGATTAAATCTTGAAAAACTTGTTAATTTGTAAAATTGTTTCTTGGTGGTCTCATACCAACAAGTAAAAATTGTTTATTGACGCGGTTTTTGAGAAGCTTACATCCAAATAAAAATCATCCATTTGCAATATTTACAATGCTGCTCACAAACGTCATAATAACATCACTCAGCTCTACCTGATAAAGTTACTTTTAAAAACACCATTACTAAGATTCAACTATATTCAAAGTTATACGTCACATCTATGAAAATTATGAGCGTAAGAAAGCATATAACACCATACATTTATGGTCAGACTCTATAATGTCGCTCAAATAAGACGAAGAGGTCTAAAGATGCCAAACAATGAACTACTTAAATGCAATATAGAAGCCAATGAAAGACTCGTCATAACACTGTTATATTACAATGCAGAGTCCTTCAGAGCTCTCAGTGAGTTTTATGGATGAACGAACTGTAAGACTCAACCTTGTCTGATCTGACTAGCAACAGCCGTGATAAATCCCGTACATACGCTGTGTCAGCACAACCTAGCTTAACCCAGCCCTGTGAGACAAGGTGGAAAGAGAGGCAGAGAGGAAGAAAAAGAGAGCGAAAGCATGTAGGCACCACATAATCCTACGCACTTAACCCACCTCACTTATCTCAGTGGGAAAACTGATTCGTGGTGAGGCTGAAATGTTATAGCAACATATCTTCAGCCCTGGACTGCTAATATTGCCTTTAATGGCAGAGTCTCCCCTGTCTTATTTTGATTTAGCTAACTAAATCTATATTTACTGACAACAAAAGCCATTTAGATGAATGCTCTAAACAGCGTGAAAAGTTTACGCTTGATATTTCATCGCTAAAACCTGCATCTTATTCACTAACTACCCATGAGTCCGTTTAACCAGGCACTAAACTGTGAGTTTATTAAAACTAAGTCATTACCATTCTTTTCAGTGCAAGCATGCCACCTTTTATGCAGTTTTTTTTTTTTGGCACGCCAAACTACAACCTACTTTATAGAAAAATTCGGTGAGCTAAGCTTAAAGCTTAGCTTAAAAGAAAGTAGCTAAACTTCGAGATCGAACGAAAAGTATTTAATGGAGAAATAACGGTGTAAAATAATATGTTCTTTGTGTAGTATAAATGAAATCCGGATATATTATATTTGTTCTGTTGGCACTGTCATGTGTCTTACATAATTAGTTACGATCAGGCCACGAGAGAGAAGTCAAAACTGGCAAATGAATGCACACTTCAGAATCTCAGCGGAAGAGCACTTTTCGCCTACTGTTGATGAATATGAATACTATGACTTCAGACATGCTACTCTTTTAACTTACTGTTATTTGCCTATTGTACAGTAGGGAAGTGGGCATATTCAGACACAGAATACCAAATTTGCATGCACTGTTCCCTGTAGCGACGCTGTACATTCCCTCCAAAGTATGCCGGATTGCTGTTATCTGCAACCTAGCACAAAAAAAAAAAAGACTAGCAAACAATCTTGCACTGAAGTTACGTTTAATACAGATAATGGTGCCAGATTTGTGCAGTTCACCTGATTGCGCTGTAACTAGTAAGTAAACGCCAGTTTTAGCTGGCTCTATTGGTTTCCCTTGAAATGTTCTGTGCTATCCCAATCACCAAGTTCTGGCTTACATCCCACACTTGGAAACATCCAGCACACCACCAATCTGTACTTTGCAAAATGCCCCGGAGGACACAGAAGAGTGCTTTAAACTAGCGAAGAAAGGATTTGTGCTTCCCTCAACCACAAAGGAAGAGAAGAGGCACTAGAGGCGTCTTTCAAACGCACGCAGAGAAATGCAGATTACAGATCCAGGCACATACTGTACGCACATATACTAGAGATCCTCTCGCTCTGCTGACACCACTGAGTGGGCGAGGAATACTGATAGGGAGGGATCATGTAGGTGACTATGTGATTGTGTGTGGGTCTGTTTGCCCACAGCAGTGTAGGTGTTAATATTTCAATGATTAAGTGACTGAATGTGTTAGTGTATGTGTGCCAGAGATTTGGCTTCTGATTTAAGGAAATTAAGTATTCTAATGTGTGCTGTTATAAGCTCATTCGGTGATCAATTACCAAAATCATACTCACATGCCGTCAAGGAAGCCACACAGGTGGGAAAGTCAGACACCTCAGTGAGACCCGAATCATCGCTCTTGTGGGATGACAGATGGGAGATGTAGTCATCAGAGTTTCTGCTCCCCTTTGATTCAATGAAGGACCCAAGATGGCATCAAGTCCTCTGGGATCTTCAAGTTGTCCAAATCTATCAGGATATTTGTGCCGGGCAAAGAAAATTCCTTTGAGCTTAGAAGGAGCCTGTTGCTAAAGGTCGCCTATCCGGACGAGCCCCCAAAATCTGTCAGCACCACCCGAAAACCTCAGGACCTTGTAGCTCACCTCTGTCCGCTCAAAGAATCCACATCCCAACCCAGTCAAATCCAGATACATGGTAAATAATTGAAGACTGTATGGGAGTCCAGGTTAATAAAAAAAGAAGAAGAGAATAAAAAAATGAGAAAAGGACAGGAAAAATGCTCAGACGAGTGATGCTTAGAAGAGAGAGAGTTATCTGCAGTCTTGAGGGCGACTGCCAGGTACTGGCGCATGCGCCAAGATCGTACATCTCCCCCCGATACACACACACAAATGTTCAGTCATCAACGAGGCGGACAGACGCACCCTCCTCCTCCTCCTCTTTTCTCTTTTTCTCCCACTCAATAGCAGCTATTCAGCTGTATCTCTCAAACTTTTTCTCTCTGTTCAGATTCTCTTAACCTCTTGTGTGTTCTGCCTGTTGTGTTCAAAAGAGTCCCTACACTATTTTTTTTTTTCAAATTCTTGTATAAAACATGATGCCCTTGTTCGAAGAGACAGCAAAATTCGGGAAATTCAGATCTGACTCAAATCGGTTTGTTCAACCTTTTCAGCAACCCAGTTTATACATATATACACATGAATAGAATAACAGATAAATAATATAATGAATAAGCCCATGACTAGCATTGAGAGGATTTTTGAACAAAAAGATACATCCAAGTACAGAAACCCACAAACAAGCAACTTATTGTATTATTGTACACAAAAAATAAGTAAAATATCTGATAGAAAATAAACTGAAATGAAATCATACAAATGGACAGAGACGCACACACAAAATGCATACAGTATTCTACAGCACAGTATCATGTTTTACAGTACGTGGCTGTCCATCCTTAACTGATAGTTGTGAAAAGGCCATTGTATATTTGAACTTGAGAGCTGGATTATAAAACATCTTTGCCAGCCAGCATTCAAAGGGCCAGAGAATAGATTCGGCTGAAACTGCTGTTGAGGTATTTATTCTGTCTAGTGTTCATGTTCCTCTGAGTGGACAGAAGTGTTGCAGTCACTGCGCCACTGATAAGGACAAAGTGCTTAACTACAGTGAATATGTGGGTGTCTTTTAACCGCTATACTGTGGTTAAAAATTTGTCCCTAAAGAATAAGTTAAATCTGGCAAAACCATAAACACTTCCACATTTAGTAAAGACTGGATAAGGAGCACATCCCAAATGTGACCTGTTGGTGTGCCTCCATGAACAAGGCTGGGAAACACCGGGGTTAAGTCTACATTACTCATAATTAGCTGAATATTAAAACAATGAAAAAGTTACATTATATTTCCCAATTTACATAGCTGAAAGTTAATGCAGGTTCATGTGTGTGAGTGAGTGAGATGGAAACATTTACATTCTACCTTCTACGCAGACTGTCAACATAAACTATACTGAAAAAAGTATATACACCCTTTCTAATTAGCAGGTTTAGCTATTCCAGTAAAAAAACATTCATACCTAAACACACGCACACACACATAAATACATAAAAGACTTGCATGCACACATGAAGGTACAACAAGCAAACATGTACATACATGCACACAGACAAGACACTACAATCATTCAAATATGCACAATGGTTTCACTGTTAAAACGGTTTGTCCTCAAGTTAAAAGATTTAAGGGTATCTAGATCCAACAAAGAGCCAATGTACTCAAAAAGACATACTGAAATGATTTAATAATGAAAGTTATTATTAAAGCAACTGAAACAAATACCACAACTGCATATGTGTCTTGACTTCTCTGGCTCAATGTAGCAATCTCCAGCCCAAACATGTGTGTCTGATTCAGTGGTGTAATATAGGGCATGAGATAAGAATGTCAAAGAGGCCATCACCCCCAAAGAACCGGATACGTTTCTTTTTTTCTCCAATACTTTCCTTAGAATCAAGAACCGTATCTATTGGAGACTCCCTAAAATAAAGGCCTACAGAGGAGCACTTCCATGATAACATGTTCTTCTGGAGGGAGTCATTGATGGATGAGGGGCTCTCAATGATCCTCCAGCAAAGTCCAGATGAAACTGATGGACCTTTATGGAAAGACCAACAAATAGGTAACCAAAGTATAGCCAAATCTTGCTGCACAGGGTATTCCTGATGGTCCATTCTGGACTATTCCAGTAGGGCCATGAGCTTCATGGATCTGCCAGAATGTAACAATAAAATTGGAGTATTAGGAGACATTAAAAGCTGATTAAGAGTTACAGTCTGTTGCTTATCAGACTGAAAGCATGCTGAAGCGATCCCCAGCACATCTACCAATCAACCGCTTTTGTTCTTTTCACAAATCCCCAACAACCAAACTACACTACATGTAAAACCCCCAAATTTATGAGGTGAGACTAAAACAGATCTTTCTTTAGAGAACCAGTCTAGGGATATGAACGGTTTTTGCATCTTGAGGGGCAATAAATATAACTTTAATGGTAACATAAGCATGTAAAATTGCAACATGCACTTATAATAAAACAGAATATTATCTTGCATTGTTGTGGACTGGTAAGAACTCCTCCTTATTAATAGAGCCCATTTGGCATGCAGTTCACCCTGAGTTGGGCCAAGGGCCAGTTTCTATCAGCAAGAAAGGACAGCGACATTTGAGTAGAGTTGCTGAGCTACAGGAAAGTGGATAATGAGAGGAAATTTGACAGAAATAAAGGGGCTATGCAGTATTTTTTTAAATTATTAGGAAGTTTAGAGATGACTTTGCACCAGTGAACCATAAACAGCTTTAACAGTATCAAATAGATAAAGATCTGGGCTTGAAACCAAAAGGTTGTTGGTTCAAATCCCAATTCATGACCCTGTTTGGAATTCCTACTCATGAGTCACACCAGGCTGCTTGTGTAAGGCACACCAGGGTTTACCAGTCCTGTAATAGCTAAACTGCTTTATGTGAAAGTGTCTGCTAAATGACTAGTTACTAATCTTCTGAAGAACTAGAAATAAATTCTGAAATCCAACACCCTCAAAAAGTCAACCACTTTGGGGGTGTTCCATTCACTGATTTGCTAAACCTGATTGGGT
This sequence comes from Carassius auratus, assembly GCF_003368295.1. NCBI lineage: Eukaryota > Metazoa > Chordata > Actinopteri > Cypriniformes > Cyprinidae > Carassius > Carassius auratus. Next base: position 8,605,425 of record NC_039270.1, on the reverse strand, counting down.
TTCCCAAACATAGATTACTGAAAAGACTGCAATTACCAGGCAGAGTTGGGCTTCACCCAGCTGGCTAGCCACTGCGAGAAGAATATTATCCATCACACCAACATCATGTTTTTTTAGTAAAATCAGTAAAGCAACTGCCAATCACAGTTGTGCTAAAAGCTGAATTTAGGAATCGCTCCCTTTCAAATCATGTGTTTGAATTTGAATTAAACTGACCGCAACAAAGGAATCTGAATTATAATTTGAATTACAGGAAGAGTAAATAAAGGAATTACAGTACAAAAAGATTCAACACATGTTCATCCATTTATTCATCTATCCAAGACTTTCTGGTAAGGCTTTGACAAATAACAATTGTTTAGGCCACATTTGTCGTGCCAAACCTTGCATTTCTAGGTAAAATGCTATACATTTAATTAATTATGTCTTTACATTTCATTAATTATCTTTATCTGAATTTCATTTAAAGTTAAATTCTGTTTCCTTACATTCCATAGAGCCCAAAATCCAAAACTACAAGAATATACATGCTTCAAATTTTTTTAAATGTATTTTAACAGCAGGCAGGCAAAAGAAACAGTGTGTTGTTTAACCCTTAATAGTGACTTCCATACAGTAGCTTACATTGGATTTTGTTATAAATCTTGAAACAAGTTTGCCCAATTAAACAGGACAGATATCAGTTTCACAATACATTATCCAAATATTCCAATATCAGCATTCTTCAGCATGCATTTGTTTAAAGTTCCCTCTCTATAAAAATAATTACACTAATCAAACCTGCCACAACCATATCTGTCCAAATCAGATACAGGAAAAATATCACCTGCGGTTTTTGTACAAGCTTGAATCATATTCAAACCACACAGGGCTCAAGGGTCAATGCTGCCGGCAGTTGTTTTGAGACTGTTAGGAATCTGCTCACGATGTCTGAGGGGTCTAGAGGCTAACCATCAATCGTCCTGCGACACGTGTTTTTTTCTTCACCGTGGAGCTCAGTTCCTCTGCTGTGCTCTGTAAGTTGCTGGCTGTGCAGATCTAATTTATGGCAAATACATTCAGCCCAGAGTGCTGCATTTGCATCAAACTGAATACTGAAAGAAAGCAGAAAGCAGGAAGAAATGAAAAAAAAGGACTACACAAGCACTCCACATATGTAGCACTGCAGGATACGAGCAGACATGCCGAGTGAAGAGAGCTATTACTGTATGACAAAACCTTGTGGAAATCCTCCAGTCTAAAGATGAGATCAAAGACGAGTACAACAATGCAGCTGTTATACAAAACAGACAAACCCACAGGCCTCACAACAACAGGACACTTCTTCTGCACTGATTGAGAACTGGTGTCTAGGCTTATTTGAAAACTCAAGCCTAATGAATCTTAAAAAGACAACTGGGGTTGGAGTAAATCTCAAGTCTATGGCGTGCTTTTCTTTTTTCGGGAAACCTCGTATGTGAATGACACTTTTAAGCCAGAAACACTGGCACACACTTCAACTTATTTGTGAAGTACAAATAAACCTCAGCATCTGCCCCGTATCGCTTTTAATGATTCAGAAGAACTGCAAAACAATAGAAATATCACTTTATCAACAACAAAATCTATTTTATTGGCATGCTCATTTTTAGATGTGGATTTCAAATGCAAATAAATACATACATAAATGCATGCATTGGGATCACTAGAAAAACACCCTAAACCCTAAAACAATGAATAAATTATAATAATAGAAGGGATATTTATGACATTCAATATGTAGCCTAGTACTGTAGATACAGTAAATTACTGTATATTTTGGTTCTGTTTCAAATGGTTCTGTGAATCGATTCAATGAAAACTATTTGAATGAACAATTTCACTAAAATCAATCACTGTAGACCTCCTGACAACACCAAATGGCCAGTGTAGTGTTTCTGCCAAAGAGTATTTGTGGGATGAATACCACTTAAAGTCTTAGACCCACCAACTTGCTTCTAGATCTTCCATAATACCACTTACTCTCATTTTATGGTACATGTAATTTGCTTAACGAGCCCTAAATGCATCTTCTATATTTTCTAATGCTATTCTGTCATTCTTCTTCAATGGGGCTGTTCAAACACCTTTACATTTAACTAAACTCATGACAGTAATAGTAAGTGCATTGGAACTAAACTGGCCCCTTTACGCTTATAGAAGAGCTGCAGGCCCTGAAGAGAAAATGACTCCAGACCTCACCAGTCTAGCATGAATTTCAACCAGTCTGAGGACACCGACTGAAGACAGGAGGTCTTTCTGTGAAGTGTGAGGTCCCGTCACTGAGGTGAATGGCATGGTCTGTTGGGTGAGTCAGACTTGCCACTTGTTTGACTAAAGCTTTATGGGAGATTCAGACAGACCTGAGGTATGAAGGGAGGTAAAGTACGTGTGTGTGTGTTTGAGCACATGTACATGTTGTGTGAGGTAAACACAAGGTTGCAGTCGTGGACGTACTTGCGGTCACAGAGCCAAACTCCAGAGAAAATCAAAAGTAAACACAGCTAACAAGAAAGCACACAGACAAACAAACACACACCCTCCTCATCCATCACACACAGCTCTTCCACAGCCCTGAAAGAGTGTCCACAGATCTCCACTTCACACTGCTGCAGTAGATCCTAGGCCTGATTCACAAGCAGCTGTTTCTTCAGTGTAACAGAAGTGATTTCTAGATTATTACACTGAATACTGATTTTAACAATGACCATAAATAATATATGTCTTTCTAAACTGGCAGATGTATAAACAAATTGTAAACTCAAGTGGAAAATCTTGCCCGTCGTCTATATTTGAATTCAGCAACCTGTTAACATGAGCGCTGAAAGGAGTTCTGAGGTGAAACAGACCTTAAACGAAGGAGAAAAAGATGAAGAAAGTCAACCGGCAGCAAAAAAGGTGTAATACACAGGTTTCTGTGTGTGTGTGTTTCTTTCCATTCACCACTTAAGCTTCATCTGGCTCGGTTCACTTGCAGACACTGACAGAATCCTAATTTCACTCCAACAGTTGCTTCGGACTACTGTAATCCTCTCAACACAAGCCTGAAGTCTCTCTGAGAGCTAATATACGCACACAAACATATAGAAACACATCATTTCATGTTTAAAAATGCTAGACAGGGCACAACAGAATGGGACCTCAAGGAGTGTTGTAAGCGCACAGGCTTGTCTTTTTAGGTTATGTTCAGTTTTTATTTTCCTGCACAATATTCACATTTTCATACATCAGTCAAAAAAAATTTAATTATCAGAATATTTAAACAGATTTCACCCTACGGCTACCATTTTGGAAATGTGCTTCACTTAATAATTCGGTTTAGCTAAATCATTTGCATGACTTTATACATTAGTAGCTGACTAACGCAAAAGAGCAAAAGTTTGCTTTGATATTAAATTTATGTAGAAAAATTGCTTGGATAAACATAGCTTACCCACTGATACATTTCAAACCACTCTCTTCCGCCAAATGTTAAAGCTGCATCTACATTGAGCGGTTCGTCTTACCCCCAGGTTCTTTAGAAAACTGACACCGACTGCATGACAAAAGTTCAATGCAGCTTTGCGTTGTGCATGGGGGGCTGGTTGTAGGGAAGCTTTTCTAAATTTTAAAAAGAAAACTCAACCTACCACTGTTTCGATTCTTGCGGTTGGATTTGCCACCAAGCAGCATCTTCAGACTGTTCCTGAACATGACTGCACAGTTCTGGACCCGGCTATAGAGAGATCTGCAGAAAGAGAGAGAGAGAGAGAAGAAAATACAACAGTGTGAGAAGCAAGCAAAAAAAAAAAACCTGAAGAAACTATTGGAAACACCATGTACCTGCCCTCTAAGTCATAGAAACTGCATAAATAAATAGATAAATAATAATAATAATCAAACTAGAAATACGCCATTTTAGCATACTAGCGTAGTTCTCCTACTAATGAACACTAAGCAACAAAACGTAGAGTACATGATAACCGTTGCCACTATGTTTGAATCTATAAATAGGATTTGTAACAACACACACAATCACTTTCTCCACAACTCCTTTGCATCTCAACACTGATTTTCAAAACGTGTGATCTCTTTACAAGTGCAGCTCGACTGGTGATGTTCGCCGCACATCAGCTCTGAAGTCTAGACAAAGAGTTACTGAGGGGATTTTTGGAAGCCTGTGATTATATGTTTCAGGTACACAGAGCCTTCTGCCTGCTGGAACGCTGCGGCTGATAATGAGTTTCATTCGAGGGACTCGTCATTCTCCACTGGATTATTTTAGGCCACACTCAACACCCACACTGCGGAGGGATCACACCCTGATGCTGCTAATTACTGCTTCATGTATGAGCTGTGTGTGTTGGTGTGTGTGTGTGTGCGCGCGCATGTTTTTACATGTGTGAGAGAGCCCAGGATAAAGACACACTTTGTTCTGCTGCTTCACAAGGTGATGTTGGCAGTATATTTCAATGGAATTAATTATTTGAAGGGTGAATTCACATGTATGGAGACTTTACAGAAGAATAGAATAGAATAGAATAGAATAGAATAGAATAGAATGTTGGGTCATATAGTGGTTAGTCCAACCTCTCTGACAAAATGCGCTATTTAACATTTTCTGATCCTTTTTTTTATTTGGCAAAAAGATCAAACTTATAATAAATAACAACATACTATGTTATTACCATACTAATGTAGTCTAGCAAGGAAGTAGACCACTAAATAAATAAATAAACAAAAAAACAAATGTACACACCTATTATACACTTTAATATGGAAGCCTGTTTCTGTCACTGAATAAAAAATTAAAAAGGGTAATTGCAAGTTGCAAAATATAAACTTGCAATTGTTTTTCCTCAGAGTTGCATGATATAAACTCACAATTGCGAGGTACAATGTCAATAATAGTGGTATATAAAATGTCACAATAGGGGCATATAAACTCCCAATTGCAAGAAATAGTCAAAATTGCAAGATACAAATGCAAGACTTTTTCAAGAATTGTGAGATACGCGAAAAAAGGACCACGGGAGAACTACAGATGAAGAGATAAAATTAACAAACAATAGATTAATGCAAGACACACAGACAGACAGAGAGAGACAGACAGACAGATACTGTAGACAGACAGACAGACAGTAAGACAGACATATAGATAGATACTGTAGACAGACAGATACTGTAGACAGACAGACAGATACTGCAGACAGACAGACAGACAGACAGACAGTAAGACAGACATATAGATAGATACTGTAGACAGACAGACAGATACTGTAGACAGACAGACAGACACTGCAGACAGACAGACAGATACTGCAGACAGACAGACAGATACTGCAGACAGACAGACAGGCAGACAGACAGTAAGACAGACATATAGATAGATACTGTAGACAGACAGATACGACAGACAGACAGACAGACAGACAGACAGACAGACAGACAGATACTGTAGACAGACAGACAGACAGACAGTAAGACAGACATATAGATAGATACTGTAGACAGACAGACAGATACTGCAGACAGACAGACAGATACTGCAGACAGACAGACAGACAGATACTGCAGACAGACAGACAGACAGACAGACAGACAGATACTGCAGACAGACAGACAGACAGACAGACAGACAGATACTGCAGACAGACAGACAGACAGACAGTAAGACAGACATATAGATAGATACTGTAGACAGACAGATACGACAGACAGACAGACAGACAGACAGACAGACAGACAGACAGACAGACAGACAGACAGACAGAGAGACAGATAGATAGATAGATAGATAGATAGATAGATAGATAGATAGATAGATAGATAGATAGATAGATAGATAGATAGATAGATAGATGGCTAGATGGATAGATGAACTTAGAATCCCCTGCATGTACTCAGTTTCTTCTTGGCAGAGTGTTCAGTATTAATCTGGGCCTCCACACCTTCAGAAGTACTCTTGGCTGAGGTCACACAAATGTGAAACAGATGTCTTTGTAGGGGGGATTGTGTGTAAATGCACACATGCATTTCAAATCAACATCCACGGGCAGATAGTCTTCTTCTCTAGCACTCGATGCTCCTTTCGCTGAGCCAGCACTGGTACATGTTTACTGCTAATATGTTGCTGGGGCCACAATTGGCAGAAAGCCTAAGTGTTGAAATGATTCAGCGGGGGTCACAAATATATATTAGTAGTACTGAAGATAATTATGTCCAAACAAATCAATTTGCTTGAACCATTGTGGTAACTTTTAGTGAGCTCATTCTGCATACTTGACACCCTGCCGCCCCCTCTCCCTTCTGCTGCATCTGCCTGGTCATGAAAAGGTCTCTTCACCTGCTTGAAGGCAAATGTGAAGGAGGAATGAAATGTTAAATGGAAACGATGCTGAACAATTGAGGTCAAGCTAATCAGGTACAATAAAATGTAAAACAAAACGCAACCAAAGGCACCCCACAATTTTTTCTTAAAAAGTCAGTTTATCTGAGTTTCAAATATAAGACCTTTTACACCGTATGCAACAGTAATACCACTAGAACAATTAAGTGCTCTTAAACGAGCGATCTCACATTAAAATGTATATTTATTTACTGCATAATGAGCTTGAAGGGTAAACAAAGGACACCAGGTTTGGAGACCAAATGCGTCAGTTTGGGGATTGCTATCTATCCTAAATAGTATGTTCAAAAATCCCAATAATCTTACTGCCAACTCCAAAGTATGGACTTAGCCAAAAGCAGCAAAGTACATCCTTTTGTAAATCTTATTATTATTTTTATTTATATTAGTTTTTCAAGGTTCAGTTTTCCAATTCTAGCAGAGATGCAAGGTAGAAAGAAGTCAAGACAAGACAGATTGAGAGCAAAAGGGGGTGTGCAACAGCTTCTGAATAAAGATGAGAGAAGAAGAAAAGGATGACCTTATCCTGGGGCTGTGCTTCTTCTAGCTGAAGAAGAACGGAGAAGACATAACTCAGTGTAGCGAGGTTTGCTGCTGTTTGCCGAGTGAACCGTGCCTAAGCATGAGAGTGTCGAGACTAACACTATTCCCCAAAGCAGTCCCTCATACTTGGACATACGCTTTAATGAGGTCTGTAGAAAAGCTGACACACAAACTAATGAGAAACTTAGACTGAAAGTTGGGAAAGTGAAAAATGGGATCTGCAGTGGAGCAGTAGAAGGATCTATCACTCATTTTTTAATATAGCTGAAGTCTGAGGAGAGCTATACCAAATCCTCCCCTCCGCAGCATCTCAATCAGTTACGAAAGACATGAGAACCGACGGCGTTTGAGGTAAACATGAAAATCTAACTTTTGTGATGGTCTTAAAGTGCGATAACTCATTACACACAAATGAGAGCTTACGAACTAAACCCAAACCTGAAAAACAAGTTATGAAACAAAAGTAACAAAACCATACAAAAATCTAAACCAACTAAAACATTGCTTGACAGTAAATAAAACACAAACAAATAGAAACATTGTGGATAAATTTTGAAAAACAAAAATAATAAACTAAATAAATAAACGTGTCGTGTAACATTTAAAGTGGAAACATTTTAAAACAATTAAACAAAACAATTATCATTTGACATTGTGGAAAATGTTTCAAAAAATAAATAATATGCAAACCAAGTCTGCATGTGTGTGTCTGTCTGAGTGTGTGTGTCTGTCTGTCTGTCTGAGTGTGTGTGTCTGTCTGTGTGTGTGTGTGTGTGTGTGTGTGTGTGTGTGTGTGTGTGTGTCTGTCTGTCTGTCTGTCTGTCTGTCTGAGTGTGTATGCCTGTCTGTCTGTCTTTCTGTCTGTCTGTCTGTCTGAGTGTGTCTGTCTGAGTGTCTGACTGTCTGTCTGAGTCTCTCTCTGTAAGTCCGTCCGTCCGTCTGTCTGCCTGTCTGTCTTAGTGTCTGTCTTAGTGTCTGACTGTCTGTCTTAGTGTCTATCTGTCTGTCCGTCTGAGTGTCTGATTGTCTGTCTTAGTGTCTGTCTGTCTGTCTGTCTGTCTGTCTGTCTGAGTGTCTGTCTGTCTGAGTGTCTGATTGTCTGTCTTAGTGTCTGTCTGTCTGTCTGTCTGTCTGTCTGAGTGTCTGTCTGTCTGTCCGTCTGAGTGTCTGATTGTCTGTCTTAGTGTCTGTCTGTCAGAGGCTGTAATTGTTTGTGTGGGGGGGGGGGTGAGTATGATTTAGCCATGCTTTGCTTTCTCTTCTTGATATTCGTCTGGGTTAAATAATAGCAGTGGGACGGATGACACACTCCAAAAGTGTGCCAGAAGTCGGACAGAGACCTGGCGAGCCAAAGCCAAATGCCTGGCTTTGTTACATGTGTGTCTGCTGCTAATCGTGCCCAGCTGAGGGGGGCCTGTGTGAGATTGTCCAACTGGATTACTAGCACAAGAAGGGCTATCAGCACAGAGTGGGACACAGGGTGCCTCAGGAGAAAAAGTATATACCAGGGTTTACAGTCGCACATACATTTATAAACTCATACATCATTTATCGGTGTCAACACAATGACTTTACAAAAAAAAAAAAAAGCACTGTGGTACAACTGTGCAGTTTGAGCAGGATATCATGTTGATACCATGGACAAATTTATGGATCTAAATATCATGGCATTTTATTATGGTAGTCATTGACCATTTAACATGGACAGTTGACATGAAATTTTATATGAACTGCAGTAATCTGTGATTTAATTTAATTAATTATTTATAAACTATTATTAATTATTATGTATACATGCATAATTTTATATAATAACATTATATTACATAACTGTATTTTTTTATTATTTTTAATCATTTTTATAACAACAATAATAATTTTAAGTAATAACTAACAAATACAGTATTTGTCAAAGTATTATGATTAGAAACAATTAGTCTACCATGCCTGGATTTTTATTTATTTATTTATTTATTTATTTTATCTTTTTTATTATTCATTTTTTGTAAGTGTCATATGCGCACATTGTACTGACCTAGCATTGCTCATCAGGCAATGACTCACCGGACTACAGATCAACACATTTATGAACATTATGAACAAATATGTCATTAGCAATCAGATCAGCCTGCAGAACATAGTCTGCCTAAATCTCACACACCTGCACAGACTTCAAAAAGCATCAAAATAGAGAGATTTACATGCTCTATCAACTATAAAATCTTCCTCATCAAACTGGAGATAGCCTGAGCATTTAGAACTCTGCAATCAGTTAAAAACAGCCAGTGTTATCAGCAGGAATACTTACTGGCTTCTTTAATTCACTGTTAAACACACATACACACACACACTATATCTCTCTCTTACACACACACATACACACACTGTCTAAAGGTATCCAGTCACAAGTTATCAGCTTGCATCATGATGATGGGATCTTCGGGACTGATGGGCCACAGCAGGAGGGATGTCATGTTAGCTGCAGACATGGAAGTCTGGCTGGGAGCCGCTGCTCGTAAATGACAGCCATTTTCTTACTGCACTCGAGTCGACAGGTTGTTGAAAATACTGCTGCTACGATTCATGGAGGGTGAAGTGGGAGTGCTAAGCTCCTTTCAGTTGCAACAAATTGCTTGCAATAATCTAAAATGTTAACTGGAACTGTATTTTCTCTCTTCAGTTTAACCGAATGCTATTCCACACAGTAGTTGCGGTCAGCTACCATTAGTGGCTCCAAACACAATAATGGTTACATACAGGTTTCACAAACACTGCCATTAGGCATGGGTGGATCAATTTTCATCACTCACATAAAAATACAGATCCTTATTTAGCATGATAATGAATGCAAATGTGCATATTTAAATGCTGGAAAATGCAGCACAAAAATAACAAAAATAACAAAAAGCTAATTGTGTGACTTTTATAATAATGTGTTTGTCTGAAGTATGATGAATTTGTTTTTAATGTGTAATTATAAATAATTATAAATAATATGTTTATTATTATTATTATCTGTATGTGTTCATATTCTTTAAAAAATCTGATCATTTGCAATTTTCACTGCAGATTAAATGTAATACCTTAAAGCCATTAAACCGTAAACATTGAATTGCTACAATTGAAGTGTGTCCAAAAACAATGAAAAAATATTGTAAAAATAAAAAACATTTTTTTTCATGTTTTTATAATAACAATAATAATTAATTAATTTGTATTTAATTAATATTTGACATTATTTTTGTCTATATATATCTAAATATGAGTTAAATAAATACAAATTAATTAATTATTATTATAATTATTAAAAAACAACTATGGTGACCACGCTAGCAAAAACAAACAGCAAGTAACTGTCCACTAATAATGGGTTTACAACCATCATAATATAGCCTAAACTCTAATAACAAGGATATTTTTAATGAATAAAATGATCTGGACTGCAAAAAGATCTATAAAAGACCAAAATCAATCAAGTGAAGTCAAGTATCTCTTCTGAAGTCTCTGACTGTTCCAAAAGTCACACAGTGTTACTGGAGAGCTACTGCGGTCATATAAAACTCTCTGGCCTCAGCCACCGTTTGGAGCTTGATGGCTCCAACAGGAGCCTCCATGACTAAGAGCCAAGAGCGCAGAGCTTTATATTTTATACAGTCTCTCCCTTTGACTAATGCCTCCCACAGCGCAGTGTTACAGGAACCGCACGCTGTTTGTTTTCTACCGCTCTAGAAAGCCAATGAACAGAGAATGTGCCGGGAAGGAGGGGGGGGTGTCTCTTTCTCTCTCTCTCTCTCTCTCTCTCACACACAGACACACACACACACAGACAGAAGAACAAAGAATAGAAGAAAGGTATGGATATGAATGCAGCACATTCCCAGAATATGACAGCACTTAGAAAAACACACTAGAGTCGGTGGACAAGTCAATGCTGCCATTAGTGTGTTTTTCACACTAATTTGTCTGTGTTCCTCCATGAATCACCTAAAGACTTACAGAGGGAGATAATAGTACAAGTTTGACCTGAGTTCTTTCCTTCCTTGAGAGAAAACCTCACACAGAGCAAGGGAGGAAATGCAGCCCCTACACACACACACACACACACACACACACACACAGAGTTATGCAAACACATGCGTCTTCCCTTTGTCCCTATCACTTCCTTTCCAAACACAACACAGCAGCTCTAAAGTGCTAGCAGAAGCTTGGGCTCCAAAAGAGAAGAAACTCCTCTGTTTATAAACACAGCCCACACACTCCATCTACTGATGTTTCCTGATCCTGATCTTCCGGCATAAGGAACTTCAAACATTTCTCTTCAGCAATCCAGCGGTAAATTCTCCCAGAAAAGTATCTTTTAGATAGGCACAAAGACAACAAAATTGATTCTACTCATGATAAGAAGGGGACACAAAAAGACCACCTATGCTTTTTATATTTCTTTTTTAATAAAGTGCAATCAGTAGACTGAATATTCAATTCTGTGACATTTGCATAGTATAACACTTTATTTAAAGTACCTATCCTCACTATTAACTAGCATGCATATTACAAGCATGTTGACTTTTTATTAGTCTTTATTAATAAGCAGTTAGT